>NC_138741.1:3908177-4100677 GCF_965113295.1 Leuciscus leuciscus
ATAAAAAAAATGAACATTTAATAATGAAAAGTATTCACAAATTTAAAAAAAGAGAGAAACTATGATATTTTATTTTAAAGATATGATTTAATTTGCTAATAAATAAACAAAACTGATATTACCTCTATATTTTATTTACCTCTAAAATCTAGAGGTGAATAAAAGGCATTACATCTTTAGGGGTTAGTATTACATTTCTAATATTTAATTTTCTAACAACTAAAATAATTAATGGAAAAAAATGTAATAAAGAAAAATATGTAATAAAAAATTTGTAATAAAATAAATGTAATAAAATGAATTCACTAATAAAAAAATAAATGATGAAAATGTAATCAAATATATGTAAATGAAAATAAATGTACAAATAAAAAAGTATAAAATTATGAAAAAAATTAAAATTAACTATTAAAAATAAAAATATTTCATCTTAATATATAATATTTTATTTTAATGACATGATTTAACTTGCTACTAAATATGTAATAATTAAAAATAAAATTTACAAACAAAATAAACAAAACTATGATATTACCCCTATAAATTCACAAATAATAAATAAAAAGAAACTACATTTTGTTTTAATGATATGATTCAATTTGTTAAATAAAATATTTGTTTAATAAAAAATGTTTTGCATAAAAAGCTTAATTTGACGTGGATATATATTTTTTTTTTATCTGATAAGAAGTCATGTGCATAAACTAGGATGGAAACACATGTACTTAATAAATCTGGTGACACTGCCTAAGCGGAGGCTGTGATTGGATAACTGGAGTAACCAGCGGACCAATGGCATCGCAGCATCTCAAATGTTGGTTTGTTGGCTCTGAAATGCCGGAGTCAAAGTCTGTCATTCCCTCCAAAAGTGATTGTGTTCCCAAACACCAGCATCCAAACGCAAGAGAACATGACAGCGTTTATTGTGTTTCGTCTGACGCTCTGAGAACTAACATGAACAATGTAATGTATTGTTATTTCATGTTACACTCATTTATGATGGAGGGAAAAGAGCCCAATTGCAGCAACTTACATTTTTATTACAGATATGTTTTGCCAATTTCCCAGGAAGTGATGATTTTGTTTGAACAGATGAGATGGAATCATGCTTTATTCACAAATGTTTTATGCGTTATTCCAGTTAAATTCACAACTTTGGATGGAAACATGGCTAATGTCTTTTTAGTGGAGTTACATACAATGTCTTTTTAGTGCAAAATGTACTTGCCCTCGGCTTCATCAAAGCCTATGAACTTGACGGCCTGAGCGTAGTTGACTATACTGGACAGATACGGGTGGATGTTAGTAGTGGCCGCCACATACGTGTACGACTGAATCAATGCGAGTTCATCTGCCACATTCGTCTCGTCCGCCTGCAAAACAATAACACCAGTGAATGCATGACAACAATAAAAACTAGAATGTACATTTCCTGTAGAAAATGTGAGTGGTGCTTGCAGTGGCAAAACTCGCCACTCACTTGCTAGGGTGTGCATACGAGCCAACAACCACTATGTACGATGTTCTGGTGTTGAGATATAGCTTATTCATGTGTTTGTATGGTTACTAGGGTACTCTATATGGTTGCTATGGTGTGCTTATACAGTTTATGGGATGATATTTAAAGACTAGTTGACAGTCTAAGTAAAAAAAAAAAGCCCAACTCCATGTTTCTACAATTTTCTGGAGCTGAAATATGGCTTGTAAATGTTGTTTTATGGTTGCTAGGGTGCCCTAAGTGGTTGCTAGGGCGTGGCTATGAAATTGTTATGTCACTTCTTATTGGCTACTTGATAGGCCGAGTCAAAAGAGCCCAACCCCAAGTCTCTATGACCTTCTGAGCCAAAGATATGATTTTACAAATTGTGTGCCAATGTTAAGTCTATGGGACATTTGTCGGCTGATTTTTCGCCCCCGCCGGACGAACATCGTACACCTGATCGCTTAGAAAAGACATAGCTCACCTCTCCTCAATAAACCAGTCGATTTGACACCTCATTCATGGGTCTACGAGAAACGGTGCGGGAGGAGTAGCGTGCCGAAGTACACATTACAGAAGAAGAAGAAAATGTGTGCTGTGTCTGTCCAGGCAAATCTCACCCGCTCAGAATTAGAAAGTTACATTTCTACAGACTTATTTTCTTTCTTTATGCATGTAGATGAGAGTGTGTCTGTGAGACTCCCATCATCAGAAGTAAAAAAAGACAGTAATGGGTAAATCTGACAGAAATATAAACGCTTCTCCAGCCCATTATCATGATAAGAGGCTTGAAGTGAATTGTGTGTTAGTTCTGAACTCTGCGTCACATTCACGACACTCCTCACCAAATCACAGAAAACACAGACTGTCTCCATTCCCTGTTCTGGATGACATGATCTTTGAAGAAGAAAAGAACTGCCAGAAGCTTTGATGTAAAATTCATTAAGCAAACAGGGGCAAGTTTTAAAAATGTATTTAAACCATATAGAAGTAATAACTTCTTTAAAAGCAATAGTTCACTCAGTGGAAAAGTTCTTCTGTGGAAAAGAAAGATGTTTAACAGGATTTTTCTTTACAATGATTTCATTTTTGTTTAGTTTAACTTGAAGTACTAAAAATAAAATTTCCTAAAAACAATATAGACATATTTTTAAAAAAAATACTAAAACAAACTAAAATTAAAATGAAAACTAACTCAATATTAATAAAACAATTATTAATATTGAATATCAATGATGCTAAAATAACACTGATAAGCACCATAAAAGCAAATAAGTAGATATTTGTATTATGCTTAGTCTTAGTTTATATTAATGTTAGTTTTGGTAAATTTGTTATGTGCTTTTTTGTCATTTGTATTACTTTTCTTTATATTTCTATTTGGCATTAATGATTTTATTTTGGTTTTATTTTTAGTAGTTTTACTTAAACTTATTTTATTTTATTTTTGCTGAAGTAACATAAAATAAAATGTAATAAAAACAAAATGAAATCGGAAAATATATATACAATTTTTTAATATTAATAAACTATTATAGTATAACAAATATGGTACAATAACACTGATAAAAAAGCATCATAAAAGGAAATAAGTAGATACTTTTATTATGCATTTGAGTCACTATGAACTATTGTTGTATACAGGGTTTGAAATTAACAGCCACCAACCCGCCAAATGCGGGTAAAAATCAACTGTATCGGGTAACGCTGTAAAATCACTAGACAATTTGGTGTGTTACTTATTATGTTCACTCACTTTGCTGAGTAAGTTTGTGAAAGCCAAATCTGTGCAGATTTAGAGCAAATACTCCACTCGTGATTCATCATGATATATTAAAGGGATAGTTCACCCAAAAATGAAAATTACCCCATGATTTTCTCACCCTCAAACCATCCTAGGTGTATGACATTCTTCTTTCAGACGTATACAATCGGAGTTATATTAAAAAATGTCCTGGCTCTTCCAAGCTTTATAATGACAGTGAATGGCTGTATATTTTTTGAAGTCCTTCAAAGTGCATCCATTCATGATAAAAGAAATCCACACGGCTCTGGGCGGTTAATAAAGGCCTTCTGAAGTGAAGCCATGCATTCGTGTAAGAAAAATATCCATATTTAAAACTTTATATACTAAAATAACTACTGTAGCATGCGGCAGATGGCAAGTCGGCTTACGCCAAAAGAGTAACACTTGACGATGTATGATGTAGGAATAGCGTAAGCTTTGACGCCTCTCACGGTTCAAACAAACAGGGCTGGACAATCGCGTTCGTATTACGTTGTGCGTCAAGTTCAAGTGTTACTCTTTCACCATAAATCGATGCGTACAGCTGTCTGCAGGAAGTTAGTTATTTTAGTCGATAAAGTTTTAAATATGGATATTTTTCTTACACGAACGCATCACTTCAAAAGGCCTTTATTAACCCGACTGAGCCGTGTGGAGCACGGAGCACTTATGATGGATGGATGCGCTTAAATAGACTTCCAAAAATACATACCCGTTGACTCCCATTGTAAAGCTTGAAAGAGCCAGGACATTTTTTTATATAACTCTGATTGTATTAGTCTGAAAGAAGAATGTCATATACACCTAGAATGGCTTCAGGGTGAGTAAATCATGGGCTAATTTTCATTTTTGGGTGAACTATCCCTTTAAACACAGCGTATTGCTCAGAATATGCGTATATCTAGCATACTTGAACACACACGTCACTACGCAACAAATAACTGCACTTGTTCATATGCACTGAATAATAATAGCGAAGATTAAAAAGCGTTTGCTTAACAGAAAACATATTGTTATTTTCTTTGTTATATGAAACAAAACACATATGTTCTTTGTACTGTATTGATCTGTCCACCTAAAACATATTTTTGGTGAAAAGGATGAAGATGAAGCGAGGAGATGCTAGATGAAAGGATTTCGTTTGAATAAGAAATGAATGCATGAAATCCAAATGCTATAAAATATATATATATACAGTGGGGAGATCAAGTATTTGATACACTGCCGATTTTGCAGGTTTTCCCACTTACAAAGCTTGTAGAAGTCTGTAATTTTTATCATAGGTACTCTTCAACTGTGAGTGACGGAATCTAAAACAAAAATCCAGAAAATCACATTGTATGATTTTTAAATAATTAATTTGCATTTTATTGCATGACATAAGTATTTGATCACCTACCAACCAGTAAGAATTCCGGCTCTCACAGACCTGTTAGTTTTTCTTTAAGAAGCCCTCCTGTTTTCCACTCATTACCTGTATTAACTGCACCTGTTTGAACTCGTTACCTGTATAAAAGACACCTGTCCACACACTCAATCAAACAGACTCCAACCTCTCCACAATGGCCAAGACCAGAGAGATGTGTAAGGACATCAGGGATAAAATTGTAGACCTGCACAAGGCTGGGATGGGCTACAGGACAATAGGCAAGCAGCTTGGTGAGAAGGCAACAACTGTTGGCGCAATTATTAGAAATTGGAAGAAGTTCAAGAAGGTCAATCTCCCTTGATCTGGGGCACCATGCAAGATCTCACCTCGTGGGGCATCAATGATCATGAGGAAGGTGAGGGATCAGCCCAGAACTACACAGCATGACCTGGTCAATGACCTGAAGACAGCTGGGACCACAGTCTCAAAGAAAACCATTAGTAACACACTACGCCGTCATGGATTAAAATCCTGCAGCGCACGCAAGGTCCCCCTGCTCAAGCCAGCGCATGTCCAGGCCCGTCTGAAGTTTGCCAATGACCATCTGGATGATCCAGAGGAGGAAAGGGAGAAGGTCATGTGGTCTGATGAGACAAAAATAGAGCTTTTTGGTCTAAACTCCACTCGCCGTGTTCGGAGGAAGAAGAAGGATGAGTACAACCCCAAGAACACCATCCCAACCGTGAAGCATGGAGGTGGAAACATCATTCTTTGGGGATGCTTTTCTGCAAAGGGGACAGGACGACTGCACCGTATTGAGGGGAGGATGGATGGGGTCATGTATCACGAGATCTTGGCCAACAACCTCCTTCCCTCAGTAAGAGCATTGAAGATGGGTCGTGGCTGGGTCTTCCAGCATGACAACGACCCGAAACACACAGCCAGGGCAACTAAGGAGTGGCTCCGTAAGAAGCATCTCAAGGTCCTGGAGTGGCCTAGCCAGTCTCCAGACCTGAACCCAATAGAAAATCTTTGGAGGGAGCTGAAAGTCCGTATTGCCCAGCGACAGCCCCGAAACCAGAAGGATCTGGAGAAGGTCTGTATGGAGGAGTGGGCCAAAATCCCTGCTGCAGTGTGTGCAAACCTGGTCAAGAACTACAGGAAACGTATGATCTCTGTAATTACAAACAAAGGTTTCTGTACCAAATATTAAGTTCTGCTTTTCTGATGTATCAAATACTTATGTCATGCAATAAAATGCAAATTAATTACTTAAAAATCATACAATGTGATTTTCTGGATTTTTGTTTTAGATTCCGTCACACACAGTTGAAGAGTACCTATGATAAAAATTACAGACTTCTACATGCTTTGTAAGTGGGAAAACCTGCAAAATCGGCAGTGTATCAAATACTTGTTCTCCCCACTGTATATATATATATCAGCTTTGACGTAGTTAATCTGGTTCTTTTCTTTTCTTTGTTTTGGCTAGTGGAATTTCTGAATGGCCGGTAACTTAAAAAAATTAGTGAGTGAAAAAGTTAATTTCAAACCCTGGTTGTAGATACACTAAGACTCTTTTTGAAAAATGCCTTTTTTTCCCTTCAAAACAAATAACAACGAACTGGCAACCGATACGAGTGTGAGTAAATGTTGATTAGTGTGTGAATTGTCCCTGTAATGGTCATTATGTAAGAATGATGAAAGAACCTTTCTGGGTCTGAGCAGAACCTCTTCCTCCCGATTCTCTTCCTCCGTGATCAGACATCCGTGAATCCGCTCGGGATGAGCTTCGTTTAACAGCTCTGCTAAAGATGAAGAAAATACATTACTCAAAAAAACTGAATGTGAAATCAATGTACAGACTACAAACAAAAAACAGGAGTACTTTAAGGTGACATGATGAAAAATATTCCAAATATACCATTATGCAAAGGATAGTCAGTCATGATGGAAAATATTTGCATACAGTACAAATCCTCCAGTTAAACAGGTATGAGACAGTGTTATTTTAATATTATTTACATACTATTACAGTATTTATTAATATTTTGAATTAGCTTTCATTTTTACATTTTCCTTTTAATTTTTATATAATAAAATGCTGAATATATATTCTCAGTATTTTTATATTTTCAGTTGTCATTCTAATTTAAGTTTTGGTAAATTTGTTATGTGCTCTTGTAATTGTTATTAGTTTTCCATATATTTCTATTTAGCATTAATCTATTTCTTTATTTAGTTTAAGCTTTACTGAAACTTATTTTATTTCAGTTAATTGCCAAGGCAACATTTCTAAAGTTTTTCAAGTTTAAGCTTTTAATCTAATATTCATATTTTATTTCTGCTCCTTAATTTCAATTAACGAGCATTATATGTAATAGTTTTAGTAACAGATAACAGCATGTTAATGAGAGAGAGTGAAAAATAGTCATGAACATCTAAATTAAATGTAGTATAATATGCAGAAATATATCACCCTTTTACACATTGTAACTAGAAGCTTTTATAATAGTTTAAAACTGCAAACAGGGCTTTGGGGTCGATTGACAGGGAATTAATTAATTGAAAAACTGAATAGCCTGAATGTGTTTTAAGACACTTTGGATAAATGTAGTTATTTGTTATTAGTATGCAAGGAAACAGATTATAGACAACCTCTAGTTTACAAAGTATTGCCACCAAGCAAATAATTACAATATATCATCATAAATAATAGCATATCATCTCATTGTATGCCCAGGTACAGACTGAAATGAGAGGATGTGCTTTGCATTTTTATGCAAAATTCACTTTTACATGGTGTTTGAACATAAATGTGTCGGCAGTGTTACACAACCACCCTATAATGGTACAAATCCACCCAGACCTTTTTTATATTCCCATAAATCATAAACAGTGTCTCAAAAGTCACGTTTATACATCGTGCCCTGTTAGCTTAGCTCCTCCCCTGAGTCGCACAAGGCCCCACCCTCTTCTGGAAAGGGGGCGGGGACAGCAGCTCTTTTGCTTTCAGCCATGCTATAAAAAATTATTTATGGGGTGTTTTGATCTGAAACTTCACAAAGACACACTGTGGAGACACCTGAGACTTATATTTCATCTTGTAAAAAGGGGTCACAATAGGTCCCGTTTAATGGCTCTTCCTCACCGGTGGACGTCTCCTCCTCATTCTCATCTTCAGACATGTTTGTGGAGATGCTGGGCTCTCCGGCCTCCATGTGCTTCCTGAAGTGCTCCAGCTGTTCTGTGGATTTAAAACCATGTTTGACAAAACTCATTAAATACACATCAGTTTTTTATGAGGACCTTGAGAATTAAGTTTGTTGACGTACTGGCAATGTAACTACTTCTTCCCAAACAAAAATACACTGAACAAAATTATAAACGCAACACTTTTGTTTTTGCCCCCATTTTTCATGAGCTAATCTAATGGTCACACCAGATACTGACTGGTTTTCGGACCCCCCGCCAATACAGTAAAACTGCACATTTTAGAGTGGCCTTTTATTGTGGCCAGCCTAAGGCACACCTGTGCAATAATCATGCTGTCTAATCAGCATCTTGATATGCCACACCTGTAAGGTGGATGGATTATCTCGGCAAAGGAGAAGTGCTCACTAACACAGATTTAGACAGATTTGTGAACAATATTTGAGAGAAATAGGCATTTTGTGTACATAGAAAAAGTCTTAGATCTTTGAGTTCAGCTCATGAAAAATGTGGGAAAAACAAAAGGGTTGCGTTTATGATTTTGTTCAGTGTACAATTTACCATGGTTTCTGCCAAAATACCATATTTGTGCTGTATTTACAGCATGTCATAGTAACGAGATGACAACCCGTGACCGAGCTCTCAGAAAATTCAGAGTTTACAAGTTGTTATTACAAGTTCTACGAGTTCCAAGTCAGAATCTGATAATTACAGTCATTTCAACATGGTGTGAACACACCTTTACTTCAGGTATGATGCCAAGAATTTCAGAGACTTTTGCATGGGAAAAAAACACTAACGTTTTCTTCAGAAAATATAAAAAATATAGTTGCTACAATCAAATTTTTTCAAAGGTTAAAGAAAAAGATGTCATATTAATTACACGTAGTAACTATGGTGTTTTGGTAGAAATGAATAGCACTACTTTTTTCAACGTCAGGTTTCAATCTTCTGTTCTTGATGAGGATTTTTCCTCGGAGTTCATTTGGAGACGGCAGCGGACATCCGGCCTCCATCTGAGAGAGCATGAAAGAAAAAACATTAGCAGGGAACTGTGTTACGAGCTCTGGAATAAACACACACACACACACAATGAAACACAAACACACTTACTGGGAAATCATCTAATGGCTGTTTAAGAAGAAAATCTCCAAAAATGTCCTCACAGTAACGCGCCAGTTTATACTGCTGATGTTTCCTGACAGAAAGGTGAAATTACAGTGTGTTTATTGAGGATTTCTTTATAAATCGTTCCGATTAACAAAGCACATACGTACGTGCAGTGGTTTTCGAAGGACAGAATCACAGGGTACTCAGATGTCATGAAGGCCGTCTCTTTAATTCCCTGAATGACGTCCTGCATATAACATACTGTAAATGTTTTTCAGTCTAAATATTAACAAAAAAAGCATTCATACGGATTGGTATAATTGGACTGGATTTCCTTGACTATTTAAAGCTCCAGAGAAATGGATGAGATCACATAAGATTGTTTTTGAACATTCACTGAAGAAACAACACAAGAGGTGTGTGTGTGTGTGTGTGTGTGTGTGTGTGTGTGTGTGTGTGTGTGTGTGTGTGTGTGTGTGTGTGTGTGTGTGTGTGTGTGTGTGTGTGTGTGTGTGTGTGTGTGTGTGTGTGTTCACCTTGAACAGGACGTCTGTGCACATGGCCTTGCCGTGAGTGATTATGGGTTCCTGATCTTCACCTTTTCCATCCCAGCAGTCCAGCTCAACACACCTGCCAACACAACAATACACACACCGTCACACAACACCAACAATATATTCAAAATGACAGATGTTACTTTGCACCAATTTTAAGTATGGCTTTATAACATATGCTGCAAAAATCACATTCTTTATCAATATTCAGTATATCAATATTGACCTACACATCAACAACCTACAGTAAAATAGAAAATTGCAAAGTATTGTTTCATGTTCTGTTAAGAGAATTATTACTAAACATCCACTTTATATTATTTCTTATTTTCACGCAGCCATTACTCAAAATGTACTGTTAGTAAAATATCCTTGTTCACTTTCTAATTTTTGTTAGAATTTATATTCTGTCAAATGGTAGGTTGTATAATATTTGATAATACTTTGTAATAACTAATTTCTAAAATGCATTTTTTCAAACAATATCTAATGCTTTACAGAATAATAGATGTATCAATAATGCTTAAAAATATATGAATCAAAGTTGATGTATTTTTTGTCATTTAAATTTTTTTGTTTAACAAATTATCTCATAATAATGCAATAATGTTTGTTTTTAAAGAAAGTTGTAAGTGTTACCCATTTAAAAATACCCAAATAATTAAACAAACAAATGATATTGTACATTTCTACATTAGCATTCTCATTTTTGTTAGAATCTGTATTTTATCAAAATGGTATTTTCAAATAAAATATTATTATGTATCTAAAATATATGAATAAAAGTTGATGAATGGTATTTTTTGTCATTTAAAAAGCTCTAACAAATGATCTCACAATGATGAAATAATATTTGTTATTGTTATTACTGTTGATGTTTGTTAATGTTATTGTTATTAATTAAAGTTAATTGTTACCATGTAAATAAGTCATGAAGTGTTGTGGGAAACGTGAATGATATGCGCTGTATACCTGCATCCGGTCAGCAGCACCTGTCTGTACATCTCCACTGAAGACCTTCCTCCAAACTGTCTGCCGCTCAGGTAAGTGTTGTGAGACGAGTTGATGAAGTAATGAGACAGCGGATGATCCATCTCCTGATAAACCTCCAACCGGTCCAGAAACACAGGAGCGTTCTCATCAGACATCAGATACCGACAGAATCCGTCACATGACATCAGACCTGCACAGACACACACATTCATCCACGCATGAACAACTGAGATCATGTTTAAGACAGTCCTTTAATATCTGTAAGTTACTGTACTTCGACACTAGAGGGTGCTGCAAGATTACAAAACTGTATTTACATAATCGGAAATGAACTATGAGAACATGACCGTAAATGTTATATTCTTGTATAATAAATAAATAAACTAGGCCTCAATTATTTGATTTTGTTTTTTTAAAAAAACAATTGAACAAATGTCAATTATACTTAGTATCACTTTATTTTACAGTGTCCATGTTACATATGTGACATGTACTTACTATAGTAATAACAGAAAATTATGCATAATTACATGCAAAACACCCTCAACCAAACTCTAACCCTATAGTAAGTGCATGTAAGTAATTAATATTACTCAGTACTTAAATATATAATTACACTGTAACAATGACACCTTAAAATAAAGTGTAACCTTATATTCATATATTATGTATTGACTGTACAATGCCAGCCCTGACCAATCACAATCAAGTATTCAAGAGAGACATATAATAAATAGCAATAATATATGACATGTTGCACAAAAAAAGACATTAATCACATCTACCATAAACATAACACACACACCTTTCATCTTCAGTGTTTCATCAGGTTCATATCGCTCTATGATTTGGAAAGCGCATTTACAGTCAAAGAACGGGAAGAGGATTTCATTCAGACGTGGATCTCTCTGATTCTACACAAGAGGAAAAACCCTGCAGGTTACATTAACTAGATCAAGGCTCCCAAGAAATGTGTTTTCTCTAATATACACATGCTCAAAGTTAAGCAAAAGGAACAAGCTGCTTCTTTGAAGAAGTGAAGAATAAAGACTTCAAAGAGCAAGAGTTAAAATCATATATGATCTGATGTTTGTTGTTCCTTCAGGATGCCTAAACTCTAATGACATGCAGGATATTAATAAAAGTTAATAAAAGAAAACATTGCTTACTTCATTCAAAAAGTGGACTAACCGGTCGACACTTATATAGTCGCTTTTGTCTCCTTTGCTGAAAAGAAAAGCAGCGCATGCAAAACTTCAGAAATGTTTCTATTGTTCCAGTGAATGATTCATCCGTGACGTCACTCCATTCACAGCTCACTCGACTACGTGTTTCTCATTCAGTCGAGTTAGATTAATGGTTTAATATTACAGCTCCTCAGGCAATGACTGTTGAAATATAACAGTGTTTAGTTTAGTGTTGTGCGGCTCGTGGGAAAAACTCTCGACCCGACATGACAAAACTATTGTACGTCACTGAAGAGGTTTCCATCAGGAATATCTTTCTTAAAACCATTCACAAGCCATTTCACTTACATAATGTGACATATTTACAAAGAAAACAGTCATATTGCAGGTGTAAGTTATTACATTTCAATAAAAAGATTATAGAGATATTTGATATAATGATAAATTATTGTTATTTAAGTATAATGTATTACAGGTGTGGTTACAAGTGCATGATATAAATGTTGATTTTCTTTTTGGACATGAAAAAAATAATTATTCATCTATTTTTTATTGTATTTTTGGTGGTGGGTATTATTAACACACACAAAAAAGAAAATGAAAAGTAAGGTACTGAGGTACTGAAAAAAATAATACTGAGGCAAAGAATAACATTTTTAAATCACATAATACTAAGACTTTTCTTAGGAATAAAATCCCATGTGTTAAGAAAAAAAGGGTCGATTTAACTTCATAATGACTATAATAGATATTAATAACAGATAAAAATCTATATATATTACTATTTACAAATCATTTATCAAAATACTAAAAGAAACTTAATTTGTTTGGACGAGCAATAAGCTCGCCATACCTCGTATGATTTCACACGTTTTGAATAATAAAGCTTTATATTTGTTGCTCATATTTCATTTAAATATACTGTGTATTTAAAATAATTAAAAATTAAAAAGCTAAAGTGCAGGTTGCATGCTTACAATTTCCTGAAGAGTTCTTCAATATCAGTTCTGGGACAAATCTTCTGCGTCAGGCTGTAGAACTTGTCAAAGGTGAAGATCTCATGCTCAATCTCATCGTTCTGGTAAAAGACATGAATATGAATCATATGTCAGCCAATCAGAAACAAACTAGCTGGATGGGTTACAATTCATTAGTACCAGATATTAGTAACCATAATAGCATACTACTACTCAAACTATTGCTGCATGTATGTTCATGTTGCCAAAAGGTCATGTGACGACAAATGTAGAATATAATCATTGCATATTGCGTGCTGTGCAGTATGCAGTAAACATTAATATTCATTTCATCGTCATCATACTAAAACAGGGTTTAATAACAGGTTTTTACAAAAACAAAAACTTATAAAATGATAAACCTCACATTTCAGCCTTTACATTTTTTTTAAGTCAAAATTATAATTATAATTATATTTATATTCATGTAAAATATGATTATACATATTATTGTTATAATTGTTTGGAATTTAAGAATGCAATAATTATCTTTTCAATCCACCGGCAGAATTAAAAAAAATATGTATCAATTCTACTTTCTGACAGTAGGTGGCGCTTATGAAACAGCAGAAATATAGCGGTTACCCTGGTATCGCTTTTTAGAAATGTGACGTGTTTGCAGGTATGACATAAACACCATAAGGTAAACATTATCATAATTCATCAACAGTAGATCAATAAGCAATCTATTGTGAACTGAAAGTGCGAGCCAGTAAAAGCCTGTTTTATTATGACCTTAAGGCCTGGTTTCACAGACAGGGTTTAAATTAAGCCAGGATTAGTTCAACTAGGATATTTAAGAAGCTTTTATAAACGTGCCGTAGAAAAATGACTGGTGTGCAACTTGTCTATGGGTCTGGGGTGACAGGATGGGGGGCTTCTATGATATCAGACTGCCTAGCCTATAATATAATAAAAGATAATGAATTTCAAACCTGAATCAAACATATTTTTATTCAAAGATCAACAGTCTGTCATTATTCTGTATTGACAGGTGCAATATTTGAAAATCGATCATATTTTTTTTTTTATTACATTTATATCTGCATTTATGTAAAAACTTAAACTTTCAAACATCAAAATGTCATTTATTAATATGTTTTCATGTCAAAATGACATACAAACATCTTTTCCTATTCTATTTTGCTTGCTATTTTGCAGGCTTGCGTGTCGCGTGAAAAATAGGCGTCGGTTCTGTTTCTAGCATGCACGCGTTTTCCGCGCGGCTCGAGGCGCGCCTGAGACGCGCGTCTCACGCAGGCAGTCTGCAAGCTCTAACCTGTTAACAGGGAGCCGAAATAAAAACGGACACGCCACGCAGCCAGTGTGTCGCCGGCCTCAACCTCCGCAGACAGTTTTTAATGTTTATAAGACAATAACTACTCAAGATTTTGCTTTAGTATAATTTTCGGGACAATTAGGGCCAGATTCGGGATTCGGGACAACAGTTTAGATTTCGGGACTGTCCCGAATTTTTCGGGACGTCTGGTCACCCTAAACAAGTGCTTTTTTTTTAAATCCCCATTAATCATAAGCACTGTCTCAGAACGAGCTGTTCTCAGATTCGGGGTAATGTGACGTCTCTTTGCACAGGCCCCTCCCACGACTGTTGATTGACACTGCAGTTTGAGCTTAGACCCGCCCTGAGTGAGCTGGACACAGAGTCCGTCATTGTTCGACGCTTGAGCAGCTGTAGACAAGAATGTCTCCTAAGCGATTGAGGTGTTTTGTTATTGGATGTAAGAATGAACTTAGCAGTCTTCATTTACTCTCGTTCTTACTCGAGGATGGATCTGTACTGTTCGTGATCCAGCTTACAGTCTCCGGAGCGACAGGACTAACGTTACTGACCACGGCTATGGCGAGTGGATAGTGCCACGGATAACTTACCGAAGTCGACAGTCGTGTACTTTTACGTGACAGAAGGGGTACGCCGCACCACAGACGCTTGACACCAACGCGTGACTCCAACGTCGCACCACAGCACGTTGCACCACAGACGCGTGACACCAACCTGTGACGTCGCATCACAATAAAATAATATCTATTTTTCTCCCTAGCTTTTCTTATCTTTCCTTTGTTATCTTTCTAATCAATCATTCTTTTCTTGTATTCTGATGACATTGAAAATATCATTGATACAAATTTTGTATTGTATACAAAGTTGTGCATGTCATTAATGTCATCTCTGAATGGTTTATGAACAGTATATATATTTTTTTTTTTACTCACTTTCTACTGGATATGAGGACTATGCAAATTATACACCATCAAAGTCACAACTTTTTGCACAATTATTAACAACAACTTTAAAGTTGAACAGATAAATTCATTAATTGTAATTGTGTCATTCTGAGTTTTTACTTTTGAAGGTGGTAATCATTTTAATTTACACAGTTGACCATAATGGGCAAATACACAATATGAAACTATTCACGATATTGTTTTACAGGAGAAGGTGACAAGAAAGTATTTTAATATTATTTTCAATAAATCAACAATGAAAAAATATAAGACAGGGAAATAGTCTTTTAGTCACAAAATGCAAAACAATGTAGGTTCATGTTCAAATGTTCAAAAGGCTGTCAGTGTCGACTATTTTATTTTTGGTCATAAAGATAGATATGAAGTGAACAATAGCCTTTAGTATGACTTAAATACATATTACAAACGAGGGAATATAATTGGTTCAAATAAAGTAGGCTATTAAAAGTAATTAATTATTTTATTTTATTTAACAACACTATTAAAATACATGAAGACATATATAAACAATGAACATATGTATATTATGTACAAATGCCAACAGAGGGCGCAAGAGGGCTGACGATAATTGTTACACTTTACATCAAGAGCAGTACTACGATGACGCATATTAAAACGACATATTTTTCTCGTAATAACGAGATGTCGTTAAAACGACATCTTTTTTTTTTTTTTTGCCTTTATAAGGACATGTGTAGTCATGTACAAAATATGCCTTTATCCACATTAAATTGACAGCCTATCGCGCCTTTATCACACATACGTTCAAAAAGCTTAAGCAATAGTAGCAGCCCCCAATCAGGCAAAATGAATCAATGAGGCCCTTTTTTTAAATATATTTTATATATATAACCGGCGTATAGGCCTATAAGGTTTTTTTTATATAATATATTATATCCTAAGATTTATTTTTGTTAATAGGCTATATCTTCATTACCTAGAAATATAATTAAACAAAAAAACACATCTAACAGAACATAGCCTAAGTTGTTTATTTTTTACAACATTGTGTTATTTTGTTTAATTAACGAAATGTCAATCTTCATCTTTATAACAGAAGATACAATACAAAAATCTTCGAGATACAGCCATATACAATCTTCACATGTATAACGGATTGTCACCTTATAAACAGTCCTTTGTGTGGTGGAATAAGCAATGCTATATAGAAATATATGGTAACCGGTAGTATCTTAATTTAAACTTTATTTTATTATTTTATTTGTTCATTAACTATTTATGCTAACTCAACTAATTTAATGTAAAGAGCTGGATACTAATTACTAATTAAATAATGTCAAATATTAAATGTAGGCTATAGTTGCCATAGACTAAAGGTTTTTTCTAGACTAGTAGTCATTTATTTAAGCAATTAGGACTAATCGCACGTTTATATTCAACCCTGGGTGTAGGCCTATATATGGCTATAGCCTTTATTCCGCATGCATAAAACTTGCCGCAAAGCACCGGCAAAAGTAGGCTAATGATATAATAAATGTGTATGAAAAAAATAATGAAGCATTTTAATTGTTTATTAATGAATTAGTCTTTTCTAAATCAGTGTAGGCTGCCTGCAAACATATCTACATCTTCGCTGTAATTTAGCCTCTAGAGATGCGCCTTTCATACGGACAGGATCACATAATCAGATGGTAGCCTATACCGTATTTGCTTTCGATTGGATTTTTTTTCGTTGGTGGACATTTTTTTATTTATAAACTTTATATAGATAGTTATATTTCTCATGTCTGTGAGGCTTGTCTATACACTGTTTTTCAGTTCATTTTTGAGACGCGCTCCAATTGACAGAGATCATGAAAGCGCGCCCTGTTCGTTTTCTTTTATTTTACAAAAGCACAACGTTTTCTTGTTGTTGAGAGTTTACACAAATAAAAGTAGTTGTGACTGATGTATTATTCTTTTCTGTATGACCAGAAATGATGGAGTATTTTAAGTTGTTTCCACTGTTGATAGGAAAATGCGAGTGATGGCACCGGCGCGTCCATGTGTGTCATGCAGTGCGCGCTCCACACTCCGCACAAACACTCGGATATGCGCTTAATAATAGCGAACATTTATCTAGGTTACCGTTAGAGCGAATGGCCATGCCAGACTGATAAGTCCTCTTCATGTTTAACAAATCAAATTCTGTTGCATTTTATTGCGCCAGTTTGAAAAGGGTGGCTGAAACACTTAGCCTATACAGATAAACGCCCAACGCTGGTGTTTTTCTTTAAACAAATTCGTTTAGTCTTTAAAATAAATATTGTTTGTGGGCTAATTAATGCCACAATAATTTGTTTATTTTATTGGCTACTTTTATTTTTCATTTTTGTTTTGCATTGAATACCATTTAAAGGATTTGCTGTGCACCGCAATGCCATCCTCCCATATAGAAAGACACGTTAAGAGCCACCTTTATTTTCTTTATAATAAAGGGTTTCTATCAGAAAACGCTTAACGTATAATTAAATGCATTGCGTTCATATTCTGGGCTCATCTGCTTTTCTGTAGGATAGTAGGCCTATGGTTTATTAATAAGGTGTGTACAGCATTTGATCTTTATCACTGAAGTAGCCTATTAAGCGACATTAAGCTTTTTCTTTATAATAATGGTTTTCTATGGGAGGAAAACGTTTAGCCTAATATGCAATTAAACACAATGTTCGTATTCTGGGTTCATCTGCTATTAATAAGGTGTGTACATAATGTGATCTTTTAACATGAATGTCCGATGGGGGCTGCTATTTCTTCAGCTTTTTGAACGTATGATCAATTTTATGTGGATAAAGACATATTTTGTACATGACTACACATGTCCTTATAAGTCCAAGAAAATATGACGTTTTAATGACATAAGATCTTGTTATTACGAGAAAAAGATGTCGTTAAAACGACAAAAGATCTCGACATAATTGAGTGGAAAAAATAATATGTAGCCTATGTGGCAGCAATGCGCACCGTAGTTTTTCATAAACTTCGATTTATGAATAAAGAATTTTCCAAGCAAAATTATTAAGTTGACTATATATTGTACAGAGAAGTTTGAGTCAGAAAAGTAAAAGAAGATATCAAAATTAGATAAATGACTATGTTTGAGCCAAGTTGTCCATTAATGAAACATTGTAGGCTATATCATTCCACAGAGAAGAGCTATGTGAGCAATTAAATGGTCTAACGTTTCCGTTTTCATAAAGCAAAAGCTGCATTTTTCGTCTACGGTATAAATTTAGAGATAATCTTGTTACAGGGGTTATAATGGTAAAGAATTTTAAATGATATTTCTTTTACTTTGTTTGTAATTAAAAATGTATGTGGGTTACTCCATGCTCTATTCCAATTAATATTTTCATACAAGGGGGACCATTGGAGGCAGGGATAGATTTTGCACATAAAATATTTTTTATTACTTTGTTTGTAACTTTTCTGTCTAGAAAAGATAGACCATTTATTGAAACACTGCTGTAGAAAGACCAACAAGTTAGAGCCTGTTTATGGAATATTCGCTTCTTTTTTAATAAATCCATGCAATTGGTTGATGACAAATTGCTTAAAATTAAAATATAATTAAACAAAATTCACTTTAAAGAAAGGCTTCCTGCAAAACAAAACAAAAATCATGTCTCCCGATATAGCCTATTGCAAATCCAATACTCATGCTATATTCACTTTTCGTTATCAACATGGGAAAAATAACATTATAATATTGGGACGACGTGTGTATCAGGCGTCTTATTAGGCGACGTACTGAGGGACGACGTGTGTATCAGGCGTCTTATTAGGCGACGTGCCTGGTTCAGACGTTATGATTTTTTATACATTTCTCACGTACGCCGTCGCCACGTCGCCGTAAGGTATACGTTACTACCGTGACGCCGCCATGACGTCGCCGCCGGTCTGTCGTCTGACGTCTCTATCAATCCCATTCAAAAATAGACACGGACTGACGGCGACGGAAGGGTAGACTGCTCCTTCGCCTTCTTCAGGGTAGTCTTAGAAAAGGCATTATCCACTCGCCATACACGGCAGAAATGAAAGTGAGAGCGCGCACTTTATGACAGCTCATCCAGTCGTGGATATACAGTTTACCAGTTGATTAAGCACCCACTGAAAAGGTGTGTATATGTTTGTTTACTGTTAGTTCTAACGAGTGTTTTTTGTATTTCGCTTTGTATGTTCCATGATAATAAAAGGGAGAGAGAGAGAGAGAGAGAGTTTATGGATAAGACTTTAATGCACACTTATATACTGTGTTTATTCGGCTCTTACAGTGATTTTCTGGAGTAAAACTAAGGCTTCATCTTTTGTGTGAGGTACAATAAACTTCATTGAACTCATCAGTATATTTTGGTCATCATTCGGCTACAGCATGCTTGTATTAATAGTGGATAAAAGCAGATGACAAATAACCATAATTAAACTAAACTATACCTGTTCTATCTCCATACAGCATATATTCTCTGGCTCTGTGGGCATTATTGTCCAACTCCGGGTCGAAATAAACACTGCTACTGAGAGTTTCTGTTTTGATAATCAGATGAGATTGTCCTGGCTCTTAGCGCGAGCTCGTGAGGCTCCGCCTTTTGGGCCGGCAGCAGCAGTTAATTTGCATTTAAAGGGATACACAGTAAAAAGGCACGTTTTTCTGAGCCCCAAAAAATGACAATTGAAACATGCTGTAAAAAATTATCTGTTGGGTATTTTGAGCTAAAACTTAACATACACACTCTGGGGACATCAGAGACTTATTTTACATCTTGTGAAAAGGGGCATAATAGGTGCCCTTTAAAGACAATTTTCTCAATGTTTAGATTTTTTTGCACCCTCAGATTCCAGATCTTCAATAGTTATATCTCAACCAAATATTGTCCTATCCTAACAAACCACACATCAATGGAGAGCTTATTTATTCAGCTTTCAGATGATGTATACATCTAAATTTCAACAAACTGACCCATGTGACTGGATTTGTGGTCCAGGGTCACATACAGTATGTGATGATATCTGAGAGAAAGTAAGAGCTGTTAAAAATTACCTTTCCGCTGGGTAAACCAAGATCCTTCAGTGCCTGGAAAATACCTTTCTCCGTTTTGCCCGAGGCAAAGGTTCTAGTGATACTGAAGAAAATCAGACACGTTCAACACTTATAAAGACAGACTTTACTCTTTTAAATATGTGAATGTCCTTCAATAGATCCAGTGTCTGTATCAGTGTCTCTCAAACACAGCAGGATTGTTTCTCTTTAACAGATCTATTGTTTTATTTAAGATTAAGATATTGAAATGTGCTCACATTTTAGTTTAGGGTCCGAATCTCACTATTACCTAACTATTAAGTTACAGCTTTTAATAATAACTTTATTTTTATATAGCGCCTTTAAAGCAGGTTCTGAAGGCACTTGAACATAATAGAACAAACAAATAAAAATACAACACAGAGTTTTAAAATAAAAGATAAAAAAAACAAAAAACAGATTAGAATATAAAAGTCAGGACAAGCAAGGAAAAGCCAAACTAAAAAAATGAGTTTTTAAATAAGATTGAAAAATAACTTTTGCCTCAATAAACTCTTAATCACTGCTTACTAATAGTTAGTAAGGTAGGTGTTAAGTTAAGGATTAAGGAATGTAGTTTATTGTCATGCAGAATAAGGCATTAATATGTGCTTTATTAATACAGTACTAATAAACAGCCAATATCCTAGTAATATGGATGCTAATAGTCAACTAATTAATAGTGAGAATTGGACCCTAAACTAAAGTGTTACCAGAAATGTGATATTTTGTTATCAAATTCAACGTTCTGACATTTTTAAGTGGAACTGAAGTCTATTATTCACTGTATGAACAATAATCACTGTAATATATACAGATACAGTACAGGCCAAAAGTTTGGAAACATTACTATTTTTAATGTTTTTGAAAGAAGTTTCTTCTGCTCATCAAGCCTGAATTTATTTGATCAAAAATACAGAAAAAAAAAAGTAATATTGTGATATATTATTACAATTTAAAATAATTGTTTTTCAATTTATTATACTTTAAATTATCATTTATTTCTGTGATTCAAAGCTGAATTTTCAGGATCATTACTCCAGTCTTCAGTGTCACATGTGACATCCAGTCTATCACATGATCCTTTAGAAATCATTCTAATATTCTGATTTATTATGAGTGTTGGAAACAGTTCTGCTGCCTAATATATTTGATGAATAAAAGGTTAAAAAGAACTGCATTTATTCAAAATAAAAAAATATTTTCTAATAATATAAATCTTCTTTACTATCACTTTTGATCAATTTAACACATCCTTGCTGAATAAAAGTATTGATTTATTTCAAAAAAAAGAAAGAAAAAAAATGACTGACCCCAAATTACTGACCAGTGTATATTGTTGTTACAAAAGATTTCTATTTTTAAAACATTTGCTTCTTTTTTATTTTTTTACTTTTTATTCATCAAAGTATCCTAAAAAAGTATCAGGTTATGAAAAAATATTAAGCAGCAGAACTGTTTCCAACTTTGATAATGAATCATCATATTAGAATGATTTCTAAAGGATCATGTGATAGACTGGAGTAATGATCCTGAAAATTCAGCTTTGCATCACAGAAATAAATGATAATTTAAAGTATAATAAATTAAAAACCAATTATTTTAAATTGTAATAATATATCACAATATTACATTTTTTTCTGTATTTTTTATCAAATAAATGCAGGCTTGATGAGCAGAAGAAACTTCTTTCAAAAACATTAACAATAGTAATGTGTCCAAACTTTTGGCCTGTACTGTATGTGATCTCTTACTGTGCAGAAAGCATTACCAAACATTACCAAAAGCATGTGAAAACCTCGTCACATTAATGAGAATGCTGGAAGTACCTCCTGACAGGGATTTTTCCATTCACGTTGGTCAAAAATGACAACCGCATCCAACTGCAGAAAATAAATCAGAACACAAACAATGGACAAACAAGAACATGAAGGTGACAAGAACACATCTGGATTATACAAATCGGTAACACTTTATTTTACAGTGTCATTGTTACATATGTTACATGTAGTTACCATAGTAATAACTATAAATTAAGCATAATTACATGCAGCTAAAACAAACCCTAATCCTAACCCTACAGTAAGTACATGTAGACACTCAATATTACTCAGTACTTACATGTATAATTACACAGTAATAATGACACAAAATAAAGTGTAACCTAAAAACCTTCTAGATTGTCATAAACAGTTCATTCAGATACAACAGTATTCGCACCTCAAAAAAACGGCGTAAATAACATGCATTTTCCTGTGGAATTAATAGATGCTTCATATTTCTGCTTTGAAAACATCTTTAACGTCTTGCCTCATAGACTTTGACTTTAAGAGCATTACTTGTTTATACAAACTGAGGGATCAGAGAAAATTATGTAGCCTATCAGTGGTATTTTTCAGCACACTGACTTCAACCAAGAATATACTTTAAATACGATTCTATTTAAATAATGTTTTTCTGGGTAATTAGCTTTTATAAGTAATTAGACTGAAATACGGCTGCTGGCTGAATCATTTCCTTGAATACTTCATGCAATCTTTAAAATGACTTGACAGTGCATTAGCCGGCTGAAACTGCTAACGAACGGCTTGTATTAGCTGTGATGTATTAGCTATGATTGATGTATTAGCTGTGATGGATGTATTAGCTGTGATGTATTAGCTATGATTGATGTATTAGCTGTGATTGATGTGTTAGCTGTGATGTATTAGCTGTGATTAATGTGTTAGCTGTGATGTATTAGCTATGATTGATGTATTAGCTGTGATGGATGTATTAGCTGTGATGTATTAGCTATGATTGATGTATTAGCTGTGATTGATGTGTTAGCTGTGATGTATTAGCTATGATTGATGTATTAGCTGTGATTGATGTATTAGCTGTGATGTATTAGCTGTGATTGATTGTGGATGTATTAGCTGTGATTGATGTGTTAGCTGTGATGTATTAGCTGTGATGTATTAGCTGTGAGGTATTAGCTGTGATGGATGTATTAGCTGTGATGTATTAGCTATGATGTATTAGCTGTGATGTATTAGCTGTGATGTATTAGCTGTGATTGATGTATTAGCTGTGGATGTATTAGCTGTGATTGATGTGTTAGCTGTGATGTATTAGCTGTGATGTATTAGCTGTGATGTATTAGCTGTGATGGATGTGTTAGCTATAATTGATGTGTTAGCTATAATTGATGTATTAGCTGTGATGTATTAGCTGTGATGTATTAGCTATGATGTATTAGCTATGATGTATTAGCTGGTGGCACTCACTGTTTTCTCAGGCAGGTCATCGGACACACGTTATTCGCTCGAGAGTTCTGAATCAGTGACCGCAAGCCGTCTGTCCATTTCTGCAAACATGCACAAGCAAATAAGGGTAAAACTTAAAATGTCACTGAGTTTCCAGTCTATTCATGGCCAAAATGATTGAGACAAACAAAAATATGAAACCAAAACAAATGCACGGTTCTACTGAGCTAACATGACGATCGATTTTTCGATTCAGATTTTAGTTTCTCAGAAAGACACATCAGATGTATTGCTCAAACAGAAGAGCATGACACTATGGCTTCGATTCCCAAGGAAAGCAAAAACTGATCAAATTTCATGATATTTCAAACCCATATTTCTTCCTTCATTCAGTGGAATGCATTACATTTCCATTTATGCATTTACGACTTGCATTGCAAAGTATATATTTTATCAGTTCATGCATTTCCTGGGAATCAAACCCATGACCCCGGAGTTGCATATTCTTAAGTGTCATCATACTTTTATGATGCTTTTTTGTTTAGTTTCCATGCTTTGTTGCTTTTTAGAGCTTGACAGAGCCTGCATACTGCTTTGATTGTATTGGAAAAAGATAACAGAATGATATTAGGGTAAATGAGTAAGTAATGGAAGAATGTTGATTTCTGGGTAAACTAAATCTTTAATAATGCACTGGGGAAAACTCACAAAATGATTGAGCCTGAAAGGTTGCATGAATGAATGAATGAATGGAAGATGTGCTGTTTTGTAAACATGTTTTTCTCTCTTAGCGTTTTATGAGTGCGCTATTTTTACACCAGATTCCAGGACATAAAGGATGTCACTTCTAATTCTCTAATGCAAACACTCTTGCTTCCTGGAAATCTAATAATGAATCAAGCACATGTTTCAGACAAAACATGAAGCCGAGACCAAACAGAGTCCCAAAACAGCAGATGCTTGCTAGTTCAACACAAGTGCACACATCCCAGGGGTCATGAGCGGACCCTCGAGAGGAGCCGATGAAACCAGCAGTGGTGACGGCGGTGACAGGCAGACGTCAGGAGATGGAATTAGATGTGAGTTTGATGACCTTCCTTCAGCTGAAATCCTTCAGGGACAGGTTGAATCTTTGGTCAGATTGTCTATATATCATTTAACAGATTTTTATATGTAGAAATATAATGTAAAACAGTGGGTGGTATAATGCCCTTTTCACAAGATGTAAGATAAGTCTCTGATGTCCCCAGAGTGTGTATGTGAAGTTTTAGCTCAAAATACCCCACAGATATTTTTATATAGCATGTTAAAATTGTCACTGTTTGAGGGTGAGCAAAAACGCACAGTTTTTGTGTCTGTTCCTTTAAATGCAAATGAGCTGCTGCTCCCGGCACAGGGGGCGGAGCTTCAACAGCTTGCACTCACACAGACATGCACTGAAAATTTCCAAAACTTCTAGCCTTTTATGTTCAAACCGGAGTCAGACAATGATGGAGAGACTCAAGAAGAAGTGACAACATGTAAAAGCAACAGGACATTTCTGAATGGTTAGTTGATGAACTTATGTATGTGTAGTTATCTTCTAGTCTCTGATGTCTACGATTGCGAAGCCTACGATCGGTCAACGAGCGACGTCTCTTGGTTCCATCATAGAGAGCCACAAAATCACTTTCCAGAACATTCTCATTCACGGTTCCCTGCTGGTGGAATGCTCTCCCCACCCTCATCCGGGATGCAAAATCCCTGACAACATTCAAAAGACAGCTGAAAACTCGTCTCTTCCGTGAGCACTTAACCTCATAAAAATAAAAAAAACCTTTCCTTTAACTTTAATCCTCCCTTATCGGGCTTATTGCTACTCTGAACAATGCCTGAACTTCGTATTTTGAGCACTTCTTGCGTTGTTTTTGCCTCTTCACGATGACTCGCTTAATTTAGTCCTAATTTGTAAGTCGCTTTGGACAAAAGCATCTGCTAAATCACTAAATGTAAATGTAAATGTTGTCATTGATTAGCATATTCTGTCATGATAATCTATAAAGACAAGTTCCTGGGGGCGGGGTTTATGTAAATTTAGTGATGTCACTAACCCGGGAGGAATGTGGTGTAGTCTCTACCAGCCGTTTGTTGTAGTCCTTAAAATACTATTTCTTTAAAAGCAAATATCTCCCTTTGCTTTGAACTTTGAGTGTTTTAACTTTGCTGGTGTTGTTTCTGCTCAAACAGCAACATTACACACTAACTAAAGTTAGAAAAGTCAAATCATAATCGACCAACCCTTTAATATTTATACAATTAATATTTCATATATATGTGTGTAAGACTGTTAGCAATTAGTTTGCAGCAATCTTGTATTTTAAGTCGCTTTACATAAAAGTGTCGGCTAAACGAGTAAATGTAAATTAAAATTATCATAGTTCATGCTTGATTTGTTAATATTTATAATAAAAATGTTTCACATTATTTTGATATCTGATGGTGTTGACGCAGTGGAAAGTCAAGGAATCACATTATGGGATAAAATGTAACAGATCAATTCAAAATAAATTTTTAGTCCATAATCTTTTATTTCTGTGCATATATATATATATATATATATATATATATATATATATATGTTTTCCCACATTTATCTTTCATAGCCAATGTTTTTTAGTATCATTGAGAACCTATTCGTTTTTATTAATAATTTTTAAATATTTAAAAATATAATTTTTTATATGATAATTTTTATTTTTTATTAATAGATTAATTAAAATAAAAAAATAATTAAAAGATTTAAATATATCTATGTAGTTTTTATGATTTCTTTAGTTCTAGTTATTTTAGTACATCAAGTTAAACTGAATGAAAATTAGAGATGTTGCCTTAAAAAAATTTGCTGAAATAAAATAAGCTGTTTATTGGTAACACTTTATTTTACAGTGTCCTTGTTACATATGTTACATGTACTTACCATAGTAATTACATAAATTATGCATAATTACATGCAACCAACCCTTAACTTAACCCTAATCCTACCCTAACCCTATAGTAATTACATGTAATTAATAAATATTACTCAGTACTTAAATATATAATCACACTGTGACAATGACACCTTAAAATAAAATGTAACAGGGTTGGTTAGTTACTTTTAAGTATGCATTTCCCGTTATTACTATAGTAAGTACATGTAGTAACGTGTAACTACATCACCTTAAAATAAAGTGTTACCTGCAGTTTTGGTAACCTATAATAACCCTGGCCTGCTCACAGCGAGCGTTACCTTGGCAGCGTTGACGTTTTGCGTGACCATGTACATGAAGCTCAGGTTAACCAGGTCTGTGCCGCTGCATATGCAGATGATTCGGCCCTCCAGGTTAGTTTCGCACTTTCCCGCGGCCTCCAGCGCTGAGAGAATCTTTGGGTCCTGTGGAGAGTTTGGGAGACGAGAGCACTAGATAACCAACACAGCAGTCCATCATCATCATAACCACTCAAACCACAACCTCATCAAAATGCACGTGTATAATGTTCATTAAAGAGCTGCAGTTTTGTTGAAAATTTCATTTATTTAAGAACATC
This sequence comes from Leuciscus leuciscus, assembly GCF_965113295.1. NCBI lineage: Eukaryota > Metazoa > Chordata > Actinopteri > Cypriniformes > Leuciscidae > Leuciscus > Leuciscus leuciscus. Next base: position 3,935,019 of record NC_138741.1, read on the forward strand.
TGCGTGATGAATGAAATTAGATATTTAATGGAGAAAAACAAAACAGTAGCACTTAATTTCTTAAGAGCTGTTATTAAGATGACAAAGACATAATTTTTTGGTAACACTTTATTTTACAGTGTCCTTGTTACATATGTTACATGTACTTACCATAGTAATAATAGTAAATTATGCATAATTACATGCAACTAACCCTTAACTTATCCCAAATCCTACCCTAACCAGTACATGTAGTTGCTTAATATTACACTGTAACAATGACACCTTAAAATAAAGTGTAACCAATTTTTCTTTAGAAAAACATGCATTGATGAATCATTCACAATAAAATGAAGAATATGGTTTCATGTTGAATTTATTGGTTTTACCTTTGGTACACTGATATCACGTATACTGTTGATCAGGGAAAACTCTAATACTTGACCCTCCTATATGAAAAAGACATGAAACAAATCAAAATTATGATAAGGGATGTTTTTTTTTGCACTACAGATGAAGAATGTTTTATGTTTTAGACATATGAGCCTAAAAATAAAAAAACCTGTGGTGAAAATCACGTTTTTAATGTTGTTTATATGTCTATGTGATGTTTTTAATATGCTTTAAGACAAACCATGTGCAGATTCATAAGTCGACACTATTGCTGAGTATTTGCTCCTTAAAACTGCAGTGAACCAAAGCATGGGACGGGCCCGGTGGAGGTTAGGCCGGTTTACACCGGGTATTAAGATGCGTTTTGGTCGGTCGGATCACAAGTGGATGACTCTAAACACAGGTGTAAACGGGGTCTAAAATGTTTTGAGCTTGTCCACTTCCAAACACTTCCAGATGTAGGCAAAAGCACTTTCGTAGAGTAAACGCTCATGTGTTCAAACAGCCACAAAAGACCATCTACTCTCCGCCTACTGACTTAATGCATGAACGTTATGGGAAGCGTGCAAGCCAGACGGGAGTTAAACTATCAGCTGAAGATCCAAGTTTGGTTTGAAGATGGAAAAACTTAAAGCTCAATGTTCTCTCGCCATTCCTGATTTCTAACACACACTCACAGCGTTCGGCTGGTCTTGCGGCTTCAGAGCAGAAACAAAAGTATGTTTTTCCGTCTCATATGTAAATTGTGCAAGTTTATTTTGTCCTTTCGATCGAAAGATCTGAAAAAGCCCATACATTTACCCACCCATAGACCCTCCTCTTGAAGAAATCAGAACAGAAGTGGTTGAAAGTGGACAGAGAGACGGATTAAACACTCTTAGGTCAGTCCGTTGGCGATTGCCTTCGGGGTGGAGAGGGGCTGTTAATGTCTCGGAGTGGGTTCCCCTCGGTCTGTTAGCGAGCACTTTTACTTTTAAACCAGCTGTGTCGTCGCCAACACATACCAACAAGCTGTATTCATTTTACCGTAACTCTTCAACCGTTTGCACTATCAAAACCATTCAAATTACCACAGGGTTAGTTTACCCAAAAATGTATCTGTCATTAATTACTCATCCAGCAAGCAATTTTGCGTTTAAAAGACGTCTAATAGCCGTCCAAACACAGCCCAGACATCTAGGCTAAAACAAGGCAAAATCTGTCAGTGAAAACTGAATAGAAGTCCACAGACCATCGCCCAAGAATAGACCAGTCATCAGTTAGATAACAAAGAAATGAAATGATTGAAGAAATGAAACCAAACACCTTGTAATCACTGTTTACTTTGCTTACATGATGGATGATCATACATCTCGCAAGTTATTTTGGCAAAACCGACATGTAACCAAATTCAAGGTTATTTTGGCAAGAAGTGTGTTACACATAGCTGGACTATATCGGGTCTACAGTTAACATAGGTGGTGAAATGACGGCTATTGCTTGCTGGGAACCCTCATGTCGTTCCAAACCCGTAAGACCTTCGTTCAGAACACAAATGGAGATATTTTTGATGAAATGGAGTTAAATTCAAGCCATTTGAAGGCATCGAGAAATTATATTTACAGGAAAAAATTACATTTTGATGATCAAAAATGATAAATTATTGTCTGCAGTGGGACTTTAATGCAATGAATGCAATGTAATCATGTGATGTGTCATACCACACACTCAAACGTTTGTACGTTTATAATAAATCTTGTTAATAATCAGGGTTTGAAATTAACACTTGCCAAATGCGGGTGTGTTACTTATAATGTTCACTCACTTTGCTGGAGAAGTTTGTGTAAGTCAAATCTGTGCAGATTTAGAGCAAATACTCGTGATTCATCATGATATATTATATACAGCGTATTATGCAGAATCTGCTCATATCTGGATTACTTGAACACACACGTCACTACACAACAAATAACGGCACGTTTGCTCATTTACATTGAAGCAATAGAGAAAATTAAAAAGCGTTTGGTTCACAGAAAATACAGTGATTTTACAACATCCTACATGTTCTTTGTACTGTATTGATCTGTCCACTTAAAACACATTTTTGGTGAAAAGGATGAGGATGAAGATGAAGGGAGGAGATGCTGGATGACAGGATTTTGTTTGAATAAGAAATGAATGTATGAAATCCAAATTTTATTATATATATATATATATAATCCTAAAAACTGTGACACAGTTAATCTGGTTAATTTCTTTTTTTCTGGCTAGTAGAAGTTCTGAATGGCCGCTAACCAAATTGGCCGGTGGGTAAAAAAGTTCATTTCAGACCCTGTTTATAATGAGAGCCACTATAATTTGTGTTTGTTTTATACTTATATTTTTTATTCCTCTTCTGTTCTGAATACTGTTAAACGTAAAGCATTTGTTGTGAAGTGAGGTGAACTAAAATACATGTTTATAAACATATTTTACATGATTTCTGAATGTACAGTAATAGTAAAACGTGACTTATACACCAATGCGACTTATCCATGTGTTTTTTTCTCTCTGAACACTGTCATTTTGACCCAGTGTGACTTATTTTTCAGAAAATATGATGCTTTCACGTCACCAGTGAAGTACATTACTGTACTTTTAAAGTATAGCACATGCATTGGAAACGAATGCATTACATATTCTCACACAGGTTGTACCTTTCCTTCACTTTTCCATGTCAGGAAGAATCCAAAAGCATCCGCTTTGAAGAAACAGTTCGATTCAAAGACAAACGGATCCTGCAAAACAGAAATAAAGCAGAGGCATAAACACTGTTCTGGGTCAGCTGAGACTGAGCTTCATCTGAACACGTTTGCTATCATTTTACTACTTTACTAGACCCTGATGCGCATGTGACTGTAATATTTATAGCACTTTATAATCTTGTTTTATACATGTATAAACAAGCTCATCATATTAAGGATCACTGAAAGAAACTCCACATTAGAAAGAAAGAAAGAAACTCCTTGTTGCATCTTGGGAAGAAATAAACATAGTAAAATAAACCACCTTCATAATGTCAACATAATAAATTTCAGTATTCAAGAGATAATGCCAAAGATATTATGATAACAAACAAATAAAGCTGAATTTCATCTCATTTCAATAGAGAGGGAGACCTCCAAGTGCTCTGAATGCCTCATGGGAAATCTGTACGCTGGTTTAACAGCTCAGATCCCGTCTCTGACACGTCGTTCATGAGAATACATCCTTTCAGAAAACTTTTATTCCAAGATAAACTTCTCCAGCCCGAGCGAATGTTCCCAGGGGACGAGTGTCTTTGAGAACACAGATGTTCACAATATCCTCTGCGATTAAAGTCGCCAGCGTCCATGAGCGTCTTCTTAGCGAATGAATGATGACATTACTTCAAACATAACATAACACATGGTGTATATATAGAGCAGATAAGCTATTCTGTTTTCTTTAGTATCTTGAATGAACCAGAAAAATTTATAAATTAATAAAGCACATTTTCCCAAACACATTCTCTTCACTGAAATGCATCGAGGAGATTTAAAATTGTCGTTTTTAAAATGACTAACTTTTTAGTGCATTACTATTAAAACAATGCAATATAATGAACCTTTGTTGATGAAGTGCAACACAGGGTTATTTTAGTTGCACTAAAAATAAAATCATAAGAAGCATTTCCGTTACTTTAAATAAATGACACACAATGCTCTCAATCATTATAGTCCCTAAAGGTCTAAAAATGTGAAAAAAAAAATAATTTTTTTTTTACCATTTTAAAAGGAAATTATATATGATGCATATATTTATATATCTCATATATACATATCACACACACATATAAATGCATGATTATATATTCTTGGATTTAGTACCTTCCTCTTCTATAACTATATTCCATGATTTAACACATATCAATAAACACATTTTTCAGCAAACAACAAAGACAATGAATCTGAGAAATATTCATACCTCATCAAATCTGTCAAAATATGCCCCTTCCTGCATGAAATGAGGAACGGACCTTTGCCAGTTGAACTTGTACGGTTTCGCCATTTGACCTTCAGGATGGAGAATAAGACAACAGCGTTCAGTGCTGGAGAATGAGGAGAGGAGATCTCTGTCCTGTATAAACCAGCCCGACGACATCTCAGAAGACCAGCCCAAAAGATGACCAACAGAGCATGTGCATTTATTATTATTAGCATTATTATTTTCAGAAACTTCAGAATCAATATTTTTTATTATTGCTCATTACAAGAGTTTTGCACGGTCACATATTGTTCTGAAAATGTTTTTTTTGTTTGTTTTTTTGCTATTCCACGGATCAGAAATATCTTCAACTTTAAATAATTTCATCTTAAGATCTTCCTAAATAAAAACAGCCTAACAAATGATCCATGACATGCAAAAATCACACTCTATCGGTCTCTTCTCACCGCTTTACACATTACGATAGTGAGATTACTTTATTTTTTATGGCAAATGGGTTTAATTCTCGTAAAAAATATATAATATTCTCCTAAATACAATATAAAACAAACGGAGCAATTCCAATAGGGTCTTCACACCATCGGTGCTCAGGCCCTAAAAATGCAAAAAATATTGTTAAAATTAATTATGATATTCAATCGTCTATAGGGTTACACAACAATGATGTACTGGAACGGAAACCTTTTTGCTTTGCGCTTTTGAAAAGTTTAGTGTACAGACGACAATGTTGTCAAAACCAACCGTGATCCGCAAAAACTATCATTTTAAGGGAATTATGCACTTTTGCAATTATGCATATTTCTCAGGTTATGCAAAATTCTCAGGTCGAGTAGTTTATTTATTTATTTTTTTAAAGAAGAAAAATAGCACTCTGTTCTCCTGAAAACACTCTGACACTCAGGTTCTCATGGTTAATGAATCACACGTTAAAGATTGCACACGGAAACTTCAAAGTGCTGCTCATGTCTGCCTGAAAATCATCAATGAACAGCAGCTGAGCTCAAATATCTCAGAGAGAGAGAGAGAGAGAGAGAGAGAGAGAGAGAGAGAGAGAGAGAGAGAGAGAGAGAGAGAGAGAGAGAATGAAGAACCAAATCACAAAATATGTCATAACTTCAGAAAACACATGGACAAAATTACATGAGTATCTTTACTCTTGTTCAGATCTTTAAAGCACAAGATTTTAAAGTTTGGCAGTAAAATGTTATGTTGATAAAATGATCTGTATTTGGGTAGATCACATTCAGTTCTAAAACTATTATAATCTAAAACATTTGTATTCTTTAGTATAATACACACGCAGTATTTCTGAGCTCTTTAAATGACAGTGAACTGAAGAAATAAATCCACACTCACACATTCAGACAGGACTCGTTAATGAAGCCTGTGTCAATTGAAATGCTGAACTTTGAACTCTGTACAATAATAATTCACATTAATGTCAGGGCGGGGCAAGTTGTCACATGCGTTTTAAATGTTGTACACTTATACATTTTGTTAACTACAATATTTGTTCACAGCTGTTACTTTTTACACTTACTTGTTGTTACATATTTGCTTTTCTTCCTAAATTTTGCTGAAAATTATATAATACACGGTTTAGAGTCAGATTCCCACTGTGACAACATGCCCCGGTTAGGTTAAATATGATTTTTTTTTATTCATTAATTAATCAAAGGAAAATATAAATGAAAATGTAAAAAAGTTGTTTTTGTGTGCATATACAAAAATGACATAAAAAAGTAAATTCACTAAAGTAAAAGTGTGACAACTAGCCCCGGTGTACCCTACAGTGTGTGGTGTGGGATCTGATGTTTACATGTAACTTATGTAACGCAAGACTTTCAACAATTACTGATACATTTACTATAACTTATAATGTTCTGAATTAAATCGCTTTACAACATAAAACAAACAAACAAAACAAACAAAGATACACAAGAAACGCGTGAATAAAACGCTCTGATTGAATCAGTTTGTCTCAAATCAGATGATTGACGGACAGATGTTGTTGTCGAGTTGATTTAATCGCAATAATCCGAACTAATCGAGTAATTAATCGGATATTTAACAGATGATGTCTCATTGTTAGAGTTTACATCATTTAATTTGGAAAAAGTTGAGTTTGAGTTCACTCACCCGCTGTCCTGCTGCTCCAGTGGGATTGATTTTCCCTTTAATGCCTGATGGGAATGATGTACGTTGAACCCGTTCACATGACTGAACAGCGACACCCAACGGCCGCATTCTGCATTACATCCACACACTGTACATATCATACTATATAGACCTAATCCGGGTTTCATCTCAGCCCTGTCTGTGAAACCAGGCTTTAATGTTCTTTAAATATCATTAATAACACTTTATAATAACCAATTATGGTTAAAAAAAAACATTAACCATCATATAAGTGCCTTAAAAGGTCAAAACAAACTGTATCAGACTGCTGACTCTTCCTAATCTTATGAGAAATGATCATAAATGCAGTTTGATTCTTCGCTTGTCCTCCATAAAATTGCTTACTTGATTTACAGTATCAGATATTAAATATATGAATAAATTATTTTTTTTCATGCTCTGATACACACTCTAGCAGAACATCCACCCCGGCTCGCCTGAAGTCATTTTCTTGTTCTTTTTCTTGTCTTTTTAAAAAACAATTCTGTGGTCAAATTAACCGCAAACAGAAGCAATGTTAAAATCATCTATTTCTGATGCTTACCCGTTTTATATAATAGGGTTGAAGCTTCAATAATATCTGAGACCAGACGCGTTTGAAGACATTTGTAAATTACTATGTGACCTCATTACATCAGTATTACTAAAGTTCCTTTCAAATCATATTTCAAATCAGCAATAAAATCGGACACGAACTGTCCAATAAATGTTTCTTATGCTAAAAAAAGAGAAGCTATTTTTCAGGCTAGACTCACTGTAAACCCTAACGCTCAAAATAACTAATTGGTTTGAGTACGGGACAAACTTAAATTAAATTAAGTAGTTCAGTCAAATTAATTTTTATGAGTATTTATCACTTTCTTTATCTTTCAAGTTCACAGAACTGATATATTTTAAGTAAACTGAACTGTTTCATTGTTTTGAGTTTTATGAAATTATTTCTTTTAATTTAGACGAACTTAAGTTTAACTGAAACAGCTGGGATGTCTATTTCCCAGGATGCTTTGCCGATGGCACTCAAAGGGGAGAGTAAATGCTAAAATTAAGTGTAATTCGTTTTTTTTGTGTGTGTGAAAGATTGATGTTAAGTGGGAGATTTAGTAGTGATTAATGTTTTGTTATACTAATTTAGAATAATTTCTGTTAATGTTGGTTTTAGGATAGTTACCATCATGGTTACAAGTGGTGCATGCAGCTTGATTTTAGAGCAAATAAACCTGTATATTGATGCAGTCATACAGCAAGTGCTACTGTATTACATACTATTAATGTGAACAAATTAGTATGTTAGCAAACTAGCTTGTTAAAGCTAGCTAAGTTTATACTAATAAAAGTGTTCACATTGAGATCACATGAAAGTTTTAAAATTAAATGTATGAATTAGTGTACTCAAACATTTCAAGTTAAGAACAATTAAAATATATAAGTAAAAAATAAAAATCTGGCAGTTCTGCTTTCTTAAACTTTGAATTTCTTAACTTAAAAAATTTGAGGCAATTTTTAATTTTTAATTAAACTAATTTTTTTTTGAGTTTTGCCAACTTATTCGGGTTTACCAACAGTGTAGTCAAAGCACATGTGCAGGTTAGCGCGAGTCTCACAGTTAGTGACGCAATGACTTCTCCAATCAGCGATTGGCTCTTTTTAATTAAAAAGCGGGACGTTTTCCGCCATATTGCGCGTTGCAGTTTCTCCTATTCATAAGTAATAGGAGTGAAGTTTGGCCACTGCAATAAATATTAAAATACATATATTTTATGGACCATTTTATAAAAGCAATAAGCTCCAAGAAACCATGATCATAAGGGGAAAATAATAGGAAATACGTATAAAAGGAAATAAAAGTAAATCTCAACAGAACATTTAAATAATTAAATTTAGTAGGCTTATAGTCTACTGTAAAAAAAAAAAAAAAAGTGCTGTCTTAAATTTTTAGTACATCAACTTACATTTTTAAACTAGGTACATTAAACTGACTTAAAAATAAATTGAATCTATAAGTTATAACATTTTGTTAAAGCAATGTAAAAGCATGTTGTCATAACTTATTCATCATAAAACATTTTTTTTACAGTGTAGTTATGAAAGTTTAATACATTAATGCACATTAAAGCTTTAATAGTATCATCAGTGAGAGTACAGTCTGTAAAATAGGTCTGAAAGGCCATAAAACCTTTATTTCACACCCATAACTCATTAAAGTTATGACCAAAATGAGCATTATTGTTCAAAGCCCGAAGTTCACAAGAACAATTTTATTAAAACCAATGCACAACACGAGCACAACTTACATTCAACAATATTTGTCTTCCAAAGATCTTGATATTTGTCAAACTAATAACAGAAGTGGACAAAGTCAAATGTCATTCAATGTTAAATAGGGATCTTTTCCGTCAACAGATGTTGAAAATAATAAAGTGGCATTCAGTAGCATCCATGACCAATAGAGTCTGACACGTCATATCTATAGCCTATCTAATTCTGTAGTAGTATAAATATCTTAAAAGTGCGCTTACGGTAAGGTTTATACAAAAAATGAGCTCTATTCATCAACACTTTTTACATTCCACATCTAACATATAGATTGAACATTCAAAGGCACGGGACTTCACTTCAAAACGATCGAAAATATTCTTGAGTCATAAAAGTAATTCAAGTAATCTTACATTGCAAAAAAGATTTTAGTGGAAAGGAACCGATGGCACAGAATCGTGTAGTAAAAATTCAATAACACTACTGGAAGTGAATATACAAGATTCATGTTACATGTAAACTAGTGATTATGGGGAAATGAAGTGGTTGAGTAAACCATAAACGTGCTTTAGCTGCAGCCGCTTCCCAGTGATGAGCCAGACGCTTTTCACAGCAAAGGGATATTATGCAAGGTTTCAACATTTGTGTTTGAAGATGTTTTCCTCAAAGCAATCTGTCCCCGGCTTTGAAAAGAAAGTGAAAGGAAACACATTTAGGCCCTTTTTAAAGTGTCTCACATCGATCCGATTGAGCATAATAAATATCGAAACCTTGCAAATATACAGAAAACGAAATCCATTACTCACTTGGTGTCAATACACTTGAAATACATAACTAACCCAATTAAAAAGATATAGTTAAAAAAGTAAAAATTTCTTAGTTAAATTATAATCTAGAAGTAGCAAGTAGAAATGACAAGTAATCAAAGTGCGTATTGAAATAATTAATTATAGATGAATGGCATAAAGTAGAAAAAAAAAATAACAATCAAATATCACTTGGCATAAAAATCCTTAAACATGTCCTACATCCAAAACTGAATATAATAAGAAAAGGAAATATTACATGCTTTCTGACTTATGTAGAAAGATTGCATAATACCTCGGGACATCCAAAGTGCATATCCATTTTTTTTTTTTTTTTTTTTTTTTTGCCTTCATCTGCATTACTAATTTTATTTATAACTAAGGTGAATCTAAAGAAAGCCACGTCCAGGTCACATTTGACCCCCAAATCAGTAATAAATAATGACTATAAAAATATCATGTAACATTTTCATGACATTAAAGCACATCGTCCCCTGCCAAGAATATCATTACTGTAATGCAAAAGAATAACAATAAAAATAATGTATGCATCCTTTTTGAATTTATAATTATAATGCCTTTTATGCTGAAAAAAGAGACAAATGCAATGCCTATTCTGGTCATTTCAATTTGTCATTGATTTTGGGGTGTAAAGTGTCCTGGTCATGTTTCGACGAGATTCACTCAGTGATTAAAGTGACCTATTGATGCTAACCGGGAAACTCTGCCCGTACGACAAACTGTAGGAACAAAAGACAGAATTAAAGCAGTTTCCTATAGATAGAAACTGGAGGAAATGAAATGGTCCCTTAATTAATACAGCAAATAAAACACTATGCATTTATACTTTTTTTTTTTTTTTAAACGACCTATGGGTTCAAAAAAGAAATATAAAGCTTATAACTTGAAACACATCTTCACAAATTGATAATAGTTCATCACATTACAACACAAGCTATATTGCTGACATTTACAAATGTGTAGAAGCACGAACGCTGGGCTGACTGTAAGCATGCATCCCTGAAACTGTTCCAGGTCAGTGTTGGACAGGCTTTCAGCACCTCAGACCAGTGTGTTTCTTTAGTACAGGTGGACAAATCAATCCTGTAATATATATACAGCAAGCACTCAGAGTCGAACCAAACCAACAGCAGCAACTTTAGCAAGAAGATGAATCCAATAATCATCATCCGTTTCAGTGCAAATAAACCACGAACCTTTCAGAAACTCTCATGTCTGTTAAAGGCCCGTTCAAACCGAGAACGAGAACTATAAAGATAACCATATCGCTCTAAGCAGTTTTGTTGTCTACAGCTTTAAGTGCTCTAGCTCTGAAAGCAAGATGGATTATGATTGGCTGTAAATATTTGTATCCTTCAAAAATCGTTGCGATATCCTTGCGATATTGTTTCTGTGTGGCGTTATCGGTGTGGTGTGAACTCTGCTATGTTGCTATCTGAGTTTTAGAACTAACGATGCGTCCCAATTCACATACAAATGCAATATTTCAAAGCCATTCCGTAGGATAAATAGTGTATTGTGTTCACACAGAAAATTCCAAAAGGAAAAAGTGCACTTTAAATACCCGTATGATGCACTTAATTAACCGAAAATACAGTGGCTGCATCTGGAATCACGTACTTCCCTTCTATATAGTAGGCGAATAAAACAGTATGTGACTAAAGAAGTCACAGTACTCATAAAAGAGAAGGCAAAAAGTACCCAGATGATCAACTTCTGACGAGATTCTGAAGTGTGCTTACTAGAGACGCACGATATATCGCCCACCATATCGGTATCGGCCGATATATCGGTTCATTTTTAATGTTATCGTTATCGGCCCGATAAGAAAATGTGGCCGATATATTAAAGCCGATAAATAATGGATTATGTCCTTCAGCTGAGACACTTCAAATGCGCACAGTTCATCATGATGGATTTGATTTGCTTGAAATATGATAGGAATAATTTCAAAAAGGAAAATACAGTAAAGTGCAAGTCTGCATAAAATTATAACGAGAGCATTATAATTGTGTGTTTTGGGACATGGCTTTTAATGGTGAGACTATTAATTTAGTGTAATCAGGCTCTCAAAAAAATTATATAAAAATTTGGATTTAGATTTATCGGCCGATATATCGGTTATCGGCTTTCAAATATAAAGAATTATCGGTTATCGGGCAAAATTTTCATATCGGTGCATCCCTAGTGCATACGATGGACACTTTACTATCCCATGAGGACACGGGAGAGGGTTTATGAATGCAACTGATGCTGGATGGTCACATGATAATGACATCATGGCGAATGTAGTGGAGGGGGAGGGGCTTCAGACTCAGATGTTGAATGACAAAATAACCTTATAAAAGTTCATTCAATACAGTAAAGTATACTTTATAGTGCGTCATTCGGGACACATCTTAAATCTTTATCGTTACAGCTATCGTCCTTGATGTGAACGGGCCTTAAGAGTGAATCTCACAAAGCCTGTCGTGAACACATCCGGGTCATACGTCATCCCAAAAACTCCAAGGCTTTGTCTGAAATCGTCCCTTTTCCCCTAAATAGGGCATTATTTAAGGGGACAGCCATTTGTAGTGGTGTCCGAAACCAAAGTGGACGTTGTCGCGTGCACTCAATCAATCCCACAATGCACCGCATTAACGAGTGTACAACATTCAGCCGCACTCAAAGGCTAGAGAATACCCATAATGCACTGTGAGAGAATTCCCGTGTCTGACCAGAAGATGGCGCCGCAACTCAATCATCAATTCATCCATTTTCCAAACCGCTGGTCCAATGTGGCTACGGCGTAATATCATACAGGTATAACTTCCTTTTTAATTGATTATTAAATAGTTTAATGAAGGTTTATGCATGACAGAGTTCAAGATAAATCTTTTCAATACTACTGAAGCTGCAAGTTTGCTAAGTTTCAAATGATTATTAAACAGCACAAAAGCAGCAGCAGCGTCCGAATTCACTCACTCCTTCAAGAGGACGATATTAGTGGATTAATGCAGGGAATATTGAATATTAAACGAGCGTATAGAATGAGGTGAAATATGACTCGGATTGTTTTGATGTGTTTGTGAGATTCATCTATTAAAGATAATTGGTCGCTACAGTATCTCTATACAGTATCATGACCTGCATTCTCTTCCATTTTGTTTTCACTCATTATTATGCGAAGCACATCAACAGAACATTAGAAATAATTCATATTTAAACTTTAGTGTGTACCCAGCCGAGTAGAATACACAAACTGAAATAAAATAACTCCCAGCGTGACATTGAGCCATGTTTCTCCTCCATCAGCTGTCCGTATCTCTCGGAGAGAAACTGAACGTAAAAGTGAAGTGGGAAGAGATCCTGAAGGTTTCGGACAGGGTCGGATCAGTCTTTCTTCTCCTCTTCTGTGTCGTCTTCAGATTGTGCGCTCTTCTGCATGAGTTTCTCCAGCGTGGAAGAGGAAGAAGGAAGAACTTCTTGCTCTACATCCTCAGTCTTTCTCTTGGTGCTTTCTTGCACGAACTCCTGGATCTCCAATGGAAGCCGCCGGAATTTATCCTGGTATTCCTGATCCAGGTCGTTCTGAAGCTGAGAACACAGGTCAAAATATTAGTCTACAGGAAATCAAAACTGATCATTAGTGCACGTTATTCAAAATAATAATAGTCATTTTTTTGGTTCCCCGAGAACGCTCCCAAAATGTTAGTTTTTGGTTCCCAGAACGTTCTTTATGGTTTGTTTTTGGTTAGTCAGGAAAGATTTCTTAACGGAAATAGTATGCATTTTGATTGATCTAATTTCTACATTTTATTAAATGCTCTATCAAACTAATTTCAGAGCTTTGTATATGTCATTGCACAAAAACATCTGCAACGTTGTAATTGGAAGGTTAGTTTACATGGTTACATGGTCAAAATAACCATTAGGGAACGTTCTGTATAACTTATTTACAAATAACCTTCCTGCAAAGTTCTGGGAACGTTATTTTATGGTTGCAAAAAAATAAAACCTATAAAGAATGTTCTTGGAACGTTATTATTTGGTTCTCAAAAAGCAAACAGGTTAACCAACAATAAGAAACAAATAAATAATAAAAATGTGGAAATGTCTATGAAAGAAACAAATAGCAGCATGTTTAACTTCAAGAGTCAGAGAGAGAGAGAGAGAGAAAGTGAAACAAATGTATATGAAAAAAATCAACTTCACCTGTTTTTGGTGCAAAAAAACAAACAAAGATTAACATTATAATAGGAATCAAAGGGGGAAAAAGAAACAGATAATAATAAAAAAAAAATGTATATCTATATATATATAAGCAATAGCATGTTTAATCGTAAGAGTCAGAGAAAGGGTGAGGAAAATATTCCTGAAAATTTAAATATAACTTAAATGATCATTTATATGAAAAAAATCTAATGATACATTTAAAATAAATTATTTACTATTAGAAACAATAAAATGTGGGAAAAGTCCATGAAAAAAGCAAATAACCGCGTGTTTAACTGTAAGAGTCAGAGAGAGAGAGAGAGAGAGAGAGAGAGAGAGAGAGAGAGAGAGAGAGAGAGAGAGAGAGAATGATCCTGAAAAAATAATTTAATATATTTAAATATAATTTAATAATAATCTTAAATGTATTATAAATTTAAAATAAATTGAATGATAAATGTAAAATAAATTTGATGCAAAAAACTAATCATTATTAGAGGACTAAAAAGTAAACTGAAAGAACAAAAAATAATGATATGATGCCTGTAAAACCTCATCATTGTAAACATGCAATAATAATATGGTCATGTATACTAATATCATAAACTGCAAAGTGCTGCGGTTCAGTGAGTGAGTGTGTGTGTGTGTGTGTGTGTGTGTGTGTGTGTGTGTGTGTGTGTGTGTGTGTGTGTGTGTGTGTGTGTGTGTGTGTGTGTGTGTGTGTGTGTGTGTCTGCTGTGAGCGAGGAGTCGATGGTATAAATGGGTCAGTAATGTGACATGTGACGGTATTGACAGATCCGGATCAATATTCACTAATGCTGCAGCAGATCCGGGCCGATCCGGGCCGATCAACAAATGCATGGAGATATCTCCCCAGATTCCTTTATAGATAAGAATGCACTCATATACATTTTTTTTTATGCACATAAAACACTGAATTTGGAGAGTTACATGCTCGGGGAGGGAGTCTTGACTCCATGTAAAATGATTGGTCAGGTCTGAAGTGAGTGACAGTTCATAAGCCAATCAAAGAGCTGCAGTTTTCACACATCTGAATCCAGTCGGATCTCTGTGTTGAACATTAAAAAGCACATTTGTTCTGTTTCTGCATCTAAAAATGTGCCGCATCACAATGAAATTCTCCAAATCATATAATCCTGACAGCTTATGAAATATTCAAAGGGCTGAATTGAAATTGTCATCATTTACTCGCTCTCATCGCAGTGCAAACCCGCAGAAAGTCTGAACAGGACTTAATGGACTTTCCAAGACGAGTGAGAGAACTATTCCTCAGCCTCATGAAGCCCACTGTATCATATTTGATATGCACATATTTAAGGCCTCTAAATGATCAGCATGATCTGAAAAACCTTTCACACAATCTGCCTTCTGTCGCCTGAGTGATAGCTTTACTTTTGTAGCAAGAAAAAGCCTTTTAAGTGTAATTGTACAAACGTCCACCTTCAGCTCGTGGTTTGCATGAAATCTGCACTGATTTTTAGTCAGTTAGTAATATTTCAAGATCAACACTTACTGGACTGGAGCATCTTAGGTTTATATGATTATCTATGCATCATATTTGAGTAAAATCATGTTCAAATGTGAGTCTCAAATATGATCATCAGGCTTTTGAGGAAGGTTTATTTGTTCATCTCTCATTGTATTGCATTATATATTTTAAAACTACAGAGATTTGATCATAAAACTAAGCATTTAAATGACATATTACTAAGACATTATTGGCAGATATATAGTGATGACTGATATTAATGTGCATTTTATGTTAGTATCTGCAATACTGTTATTAAGATCTCATTGATTTACACATTACAAGCATCAGAATTACATTTCAACCATATAAATATCAGCATCTGCATCAAATTGTATATTTTTGCTCAGTTTGAGTCTCTGAATAAAACCGAGGCGTTTTATTCCCTTCATATTCTCACTATATCATACTATATGAGACCGGATGGATAAGTATAAAAACCTGATGGATCAAATATGATACTCAACAAAAACACATGAAAACCTTTATTTTAGGTTTTTTTTTTTTTTTTTTTTTTGAAGGTTTAATAACCTGTTCCATAAAATAAAATGAAAAAAGCATTATTAATAAATCTGCCAGGCTTTACACTACAGGGTTAAAGTTAAACAACTGATGCTGACGAAAAATATTGTTGAGTATAAAGGCATGATAGTGATTGACCGATGCAGAAAATCAATGACGTTTGTGAAATATGTATTGATGCGACACACTGACGCTGTAAGTGTATCAGACTGTGGTGTTTCGTCCAACACTCTGTCAAACTTCCCAGAAAGCAACAGCACACACATTCACAGCAATAGTGATAATAATATCTCTCATTCTGCAGTGTTCATTTATGTGAAGTTAAACTCCAAATGAGATGAGAGATAAAGCGCTTGAATGATAGTACCATGATATGTATCCAAAACAAGGTGTTACTATGGTACCATATCATATCATCACTCTTACCTTGGGTTTCTCATCTAATATCTGTTGCAGAATGCTTTTATGGGTTTCAACAAGCTTCTCGTGTCTTTTAGTCTGAGCGTCTTCCAGCTAGTGACGAAAAAGACAAAAAGTGTGAAGAATCATATTTATTCTCATTTATGATCTTGAGAAGTGGGGAAACTCTTTTACCCTCTTAATGTGCTGGACCACGTCGTTCACATAAGACCGGTTGATCTCCAGTTTCTCCCTGAGAGAGAGAGAGAGAGAGAGAGAGAGAGAGAGAGAGAGAGAGAGAGAGAGAGAGAGAGAGAGAGAGAGAGAGAGAGAGAGAGAGAGAGAGAGAGAGAGAGAGAGAGTTATGGTTCATGTGAAGCATTTATCAGTGTTTTATTGCCATCTAGAGGCCAGTTTTATAAGGAATAATATAATTCTTTCCTTTCCTTTAATTGCCTCCCAGAACATTAATGAAAATAACCTGAAATGAATCTTCTTTTTTGTCTCCAAATCGATTCATGATTAGTTTGGAGTAAGTGGATATCTCGAGGGTCAATGATATAAGCATCTTTATAGCTTACAGTATTTTAATACCAATTATGCTCACAACTCCCCTCACTGAATCACCTGAATGAAACTGTGTGTAGTCAGATTTTATATAAGCACTTCACTTTTGAGTCTGCATTATTTATTATAAATTCATCTCTACTGATATGAATCCAGATCTTTTTGTGTCAGATTTGTGCATTTCATGCATGCATTTGGCAGATGCTTTTATCTAGAGTGACTTGCATTGCATTCAAGTTATTTATTCTCTTATTTTGAAAAACACACCAATTTTAAATCTCTATGATGTGCTGAAGTGTGTATTTCTGTGGAAATCTTCACTCATTCACGCATTTTGGTTTCAAAACGCTTTCCGCTCACACTAAAAATGTCCAAAAGTTTCTCATCCACGCTGAGACGTTGGAAGATGCGACTGCGCAAGGCTAAAACAAAATAAAAGCTCACTGAGATGACAGAGAGACCAAACATAATAAAGTTCTTACGCTATTCTTCTGGTACGATCACTTTATTAGTGAAATATCTCTGTAGAGATCAAGGTCGCACTCCATCGCCACTATACATGTCTGGTCTACAACGCTACTGCAATTGAGAGTAAATGTTCTGATGGATTGTAATATTAAGACTGTACAAATAACAATGCATCTTTAGCAACACTGTGAACGTGAATAACACATAGCAGGCACACACCAGTGTAAATATAGGATATCATATATACAGGGCTTAAAGTTATCACTCGCCAAGCTCCAAATGCGAGAAAAAAGAAATTGTTGTTGGTGAGTATATGAAACCAGTATTAATCACCAGTTGGCTGGTAACATTTTAACAATGAATTTTAACAATGCAATGTTGTGAGAACATGAACGTAATCAAACATCCACGACACTTGTGACATCGTTGCAAGAGTTTAAGTCTTGGTAATTTAAATGTTCAAGCGCAAGAATACGCAAAAGTGAACTCTCAGTGGTTTTGTGTGAGCTGCGTCGCAGACCTGGACCACAAAACCAGTCACATGGGTCAATTTTCTGAAAATGAGATTTATGCATCATCTGAAAGCTGAATAAATAAGCTTTCCATTGATGTATGGTTTGTTAGGATAGGATAATATTTGGTCGAGACACAACTATTGAAGATCTGGAATCTGAGGATGCAAAAAATCAAAACAATGAGAAAATCTCCTCTAAATTTGTTCATTTATGTTCACGATTCGCTGCATTCACTCACAAAAATAAATGTTTTATATATTTACGGTAGGAAATTAACAAAATATCTTTACTTAATATCCTAATGATTTTTGGCATAAAAGAAAAATCGATAATTTTGACCCATACAATGTATTGTTGGCTATTGCCACAAATATACCCGTGCGACTCGTGACTGGTGACGTGATCCAGGCTCACAATTGTCAAAAAATGCCTGTCTCAGCAAGTATCCTAGTAAGCACAATCAGTTATGGCTTGAGTGAACGTAACAGTCGAGAAAGACAACACATGTGTATCAGTATATTGAATCAGTACATAAACTCTTAAAGGGACAGCAGCCTAATATTTAATGTTAATCAAACAACAAAAGGACATAGAAAAAAAATCACTCACTGCTCTTGACTGAATAACTTCTGAAACATTAATAAGGAATAATCTGTTTAATTAATACAGTGAAGACTATATCCAGTGTTAATTTACATTTGATTACTTTATTCAACGTCTCCACCTGAAAACTACTGTAACTCGTCTTTTAATAATGTTTTACATTTATATTAGTTAGCCTAGTAATTTTAGAATTGGTATTGAAATTGAAATAGAGAATTGTGAATTTTTACTGCTATCTAAAATGTTGGCCATTGGCAGGTGTGGCAAAAAGTTAGTTTTAGGCCCTAAATATATATCTATTGGTACAATATGGGCCCTATCTTTCACCCAGCACAATTGACTTTGTACACCGACGCATGTATCATTCCTATTTTGCACCCGACGCACAGCGGACTTTTCCCTCCACAGACGCACGTCAGTAAATTAGGGAATGAACTTGCGCTCCCGGGGGCGGTTCAGCGAAAAGAGGAGGCGTGTTCCGGCGCAAACGTTCCCTGGTGCTATTTTGCAGTTTCAGAAAACAATTCCGCCACTGACCAGGAGAAACCTAAAAGTGAGCGTTGCACATGTTATTCAGATGCTATTTTAAGGGCGCATGCTTGGCCATAATCAATGTAGAGTGTGCACAACACACACACACTTTGCTTCTCTCATCTACACAGAAGCAGCAGTTCTCATTTTTAGAAAACCATACATTATTACAAGGAAAAATATTCCACACGAGGGAAATCATTGTTGTGTCCATGAAGATGTGAAAAAATAGGCATAATTCTAGCTTATACATTTACCCAAATTATTATACGCCTGTTTAACCGAAGCTAATTTGGGTGTGTTTCTCCATCCCAATGTCACTTCTCTGTGTTTTACGGCCCTGACGAGAACGTCGGTCTCCTCGGCTGTGAACCGCTCCTGACGTGCGTCTGGCAAATCCGCCTTTATAATAGCAAACCGTCATGGAACAAGCGCGCCTGCTCTTAAAGGGAATGTGAGATGTCACTCTGATTGGTTTATTTCACGTTAAGCCCAAACCACACCTATGAGTAATGAAGCTACTTCAGACCAACCCATTTTAGATTTGCGTCAAGATCCGCCCACAAAGTAACTTGCGTTTTGCGTTTTCACAGTGAGGAAACGGCGTTTTCAAATTGATCTATTCTTAAAAAATCTCAGTTTTCGAAAGACAAAACGCCGTCTCAGTGTGAACAGAAGGCCCAAACCGTGGAGAAAAAAGTGTGTTTTCAAATGTATCTGGATTAGTGTGGATGCTAGAAGAATGATGTCAACCAAAACACACATTTTATCCAGGAAAATGATGAACAGATGAACTCTTACTCTTCTGTCAAGTGCTTCTCCTTTGATTTGGCTTCATTGATCTTCTCTTGTCTCTTCTTGTCCATTTTCTTTTTCAGTTCTTTCTTTTCTCTGTAAACACAGACGCAACAGCGAGGTTGACGCCACATGACCTCATGAATTATGAAAGGACGCTTGTGATATTGGTAACGGACTCACTTCTCACACAGCTCCTTGATTTTCTTCATTTGGTTGCTTTGACTTTCCTCAGCGATGCCGGTCAGCTTCTCGATAACCTGCGGACACACCATCAGGCTTCATGACCCATTCATTCAAAACAACTTTAAAGAGGTTTTCTAAAGTTGTATGTCAGAAATGTGTACATCATTTATACTTTTGGATTTCTCACATAAAGTAAGCAAAAAATTTCTGGATGCAGACATTTACATTGTACACTTGGCTGGTTTATATCTTTATATTTACATTTATGCATTTAGCAGACACTTTTATCAAAAGACACTTAAAAAAAGGAACAAAAGCATTATAAAAAAAAAAAAAAACTTGCTTTGATTTGTTTATTGAATTACTATCTGTATATATATATACTATCTGTTTAATATATATATATATATATATATATATATATATATATATATATATATGCTAATAATATAAATTAATAAAGTAAAATATACAAATATATCTTAAATATAAACATTATATATATATCATGTTCTCATGTTTATATTTAAGATATATTTTACTTTATTAATTTATATTATTAGCATAAATATATATATATATATATATATATATATATATAAGTCATAAAAGAGTCATTTGCAAATTAACAAAAGAGTCAATCAATAAAAATCTATAAAAGTGTAATTTGCAAATGAATTAACACTTGTTTTTGTTTCAAATTTTATTTGAAATAATGTCCTAATGTTTGGGCCTTATTGGCATTATTTTCTGTATATGTGTAATATTACAGATGTAAAAATGTAAGTTTGCCTTAAACTTTTAAGTACAATCAAATAAGGCAAGTTTAAGTCTTTTCAACTTAAATTATATCAAACTGAGTTTAAAAAAATTGTGTTGAATCTTATTTAAAAAAAAGGTTAAAATTGCTTAAAAGTTAAAAATGTAAAAAATACAAGTTGCAATGACTTACTGAGTTATTTGAGAGTTAATTTGCAAATACTTTAGTTTGAGTTGTGTATTCCCGCTGTTCACCTGTTTAATGTGTTCCTTCTTCAGATATTTCTCGCTGTAATACTGTTCCTGCCGGAGGTTCAGGAGCTGCTGTTGCTGCTGCTCTTTGAGGTCGGACAGCTTCTGTCCGCTGTCCTGATCCAGAGTGTTCAGTTCCTGCTCGAAGAACGAGGGTCCGTGTTCAGGACTGGAGGACAAGCACCTGACGGCAGACCCAAGTGTGTGAGACGTCTGTTCAGCGGATGTTTGGACACACACTCCCACACAGCAGTCGATCAGAGGACGTCTACCTACCTCTTCTTACCGTCTCGTTTTGCAGATTTCAGCAGGACGGCCCGTTTGCGGAGGTAGTCGTGCTGGATCTCGTTGTATTTGGCCGTGTGCTCCTTGATCATCTCAGTGGTTTTCTTGTGATGTTTCTTCACCAGGTCCTTCATCTCTTTATAGTGTCGTCTCTGCTCTCGAACGAAGCCCTTCTGCTGTTTGAGCTCCTCCACGGTTTGCGCCTCCATCTCTGAGGAACAAGGTTTTATGGATTGTGAAATCACTCCTTTATATTCCACCTCCATATTTGTATTAACCTTTTCTGAAGCTCAAGTCAATGGATCTTCTAAATCTGCACATCAGAAGTGTTTAAATAATTTATAGTGAACCTTCGAAATGATTTAGACTCAACAGCCTAATAAAACAGAATTTTATTTGATGTCTCATATAACATAAGCAAAATATAGCTTCTTAGCCTCTGCACACTTGACGGAATTATTTGTATAATATATATATATAATATAAAATAACCTGCTATTGTTTATTCTTATATATATATATATATATATATATATATATATATATAATTTTAGTATAAAATATATATATTAAATTTAAATAAATAAATAAATAAATTAATGTATTTTATTTTATTAATATAAATTTAATATAAATTATATATTTATTATTTATAATTATTTATATAAAATTATATAAAATTTAGTTTTATTTTATATGTTGATATATTTTAATTATTTTTTAAATAATATGCTATTGTTTATTCTATTATTTATGTTTACAAAAACAAAATCATATGTATTAAATTTCTTATATTATTTTATGTTAATATATTTTAATTATTTTGGAAATATTGTTTATTCTATAATTTATGTTTACAAAACACACACACACACACACGTGTGCCGAGAGCCGCGATACATATATATATATATATATATATATATATATATGTGTGTGTGTGTGTGTGTGTGTATAGAATATTATTTACATAGTATTTATATTTAATAATACATTTATTATTATATTATATTATATTATATTATATTATATTATATTATATTATATTATATTATATTATATTAAATTTGCCATGGATTGTTTATTCTGTTATTTTCTCTATATGTGTAATATGAAAGAAAAACATAAGTTCATCATATAAAATTATATTATATATGATAATATATTAATATAAACCATGCAATTACTTCAGATTTTTATTTCACTGAATCGGGTCTCTTTCACATCTTTTAAACAGGTGATAAAAAGCCATTAGAAGTGTTGAACACTGACCGGTGAGGACGCTGTGAATGAGATCTTCAGTCTTTGCCGCTGGTTTCGTTGAGCCTGAAACATATCCAGATAAGATCTCATCATATATGATTCATGCATATCTAATAACATTCATCATGTTTCTATACTGTCTTGTCTGATGTGTGAATGTGTGAAACACCTTAAAGCTACAATATGTTTGTTTTTTTCGCCACTAGGGGTCGCTAACCTCTTACAATAACAGAGGTTGATGACGCATAAGCGGAATTATGGAACTTGTCGTCATGCCGAAGGATCTAATAATGTTTATGGATGAGTGAAAACGTTGATGTTTTGAACATGACTGTGGTATGAAGCAGGACACGAGTGCTAATGAGAGACGGATATCAGCGCCACACGCGAGTCTCGCGGATATAAAGGAAAAAGGACATTTCATTCTACCGAACGCAAGTGCTGAGTAATACTCACACAGGGCAGTTTATTAGACGAATGAAACTAGTGAGGGAACACAGCGCTGTTTCACTTGGTCACACTAAACAGCATTCGAGTGTGTTGGAAGTTATGATGTTATTCTATGTGTTCGTTTGTCTGTATGAGACTAGCAGTGAGCTAGATCAACATTAGAGTAACATACTGCTCATATTCTAACATTTCATCATGTTGAGCTGTATAACATTGATTAGTTTTATGTACATTTGCTCACCTGTCTAATAAAGTACATGTAAGAGCGACGTCTCTGTCAAGTGGAAGTTAGCCGCGGACGCTAGCTCTCGGCATCTCGAAAACGCCACACTGATATTGATCCTCGTTTTAGTTTTACTTTTGTCCCAAAGTCTGCTTGCCATGATCCATAATGTTTGAACAAAACAACAACAGTGTGAGCGCGCCGCTAGACGTTACGCAGTTGTCCACATCCGTCGCCATGGTTACTATGGCAGTACGAGCGGAAACCAGGGATAACGCAGATATTACAGTCATTGACAGGCGACACTGAACAGGGACGGGCCATTATTTAAAATTGGAATTTCTCTGAAGTTAAAAATCTTTGGGAACTTTTGGGATATTGTAAGTACACAACTGCAGGGAATATATCACACTGTGCAAGTGATTTTTGGATATTTCATTACCCAAATCGGTAACACTTTATAATAACTGCACACTATTAATCATTAGTTAAGCATCAGTAAACAGTTAATTCATCATTTATAAAGCATTAATAGACATTAATAAGCAGTTTATAAATACAGCTATAAATGCTTTATTCTTGATTTAAAAGCATATCTATAATGTGTTTAATAATTGTATTTTCATACTTTCTTAATGATCAATTTATCATTTCTAAATGAAGTATAGCATTATTTACAAACCGGTTATTTAGGAGTTGTCAGTGGTTCATAAGATCACTTAGAAAGTGTAAGTAAATTATTAATAAACTATTTAAATGTACAGTTATACATCTTATTATTCAGACATATAGTAATAGTTACTTTCTGTTTTAATAAATGGTTTATTAATGTATTTAAACTATAATTCAGGGTTAGTTCAGGTAGTTATAAAGCATTTAGTAGTTGTTAGTTAACTATGTGTGTGAGCTCATCTAAAGTGAGGACTAGTTATGCCTTGTAAAGCATTTATAAAGGAGATTTAAAGGCTTTTAAATATTTCTATGTTCTGTATCACTGTGTGTGTTTGTTTCTTTTGTGTTTAGAAGATCTGTGAGCCTTTAAATCTCCTTTATAAATGCTTTACAAGGCATAACTAGTCCTCACTTTAGATGAGCTCACAAACATAGTGAACTGACCACTACTAAATGCTTTATAACTCCCTGAATTAATCATGAATTACAGTAGAAATACATGTTAATAAACCATTTATTAAAACAGAAAGTAACTATTACTATATGTCTGAATAATAAGATGTATGAATGTACATTTAAATAGTTTTTATTAATAATTTACTTACACTTTCTAAGTGATCTTATGAACCACTGACAACTCTTAAATAACCGGTTTGTAAATAATGCTATACTTCATTTAGAAATGATAAATTGATCATTAAGAAAGTATGAAAATACAATTATTAAACACATTATAGATATGCTTTTAAATCAAGAATAAAGCATTTATAGCTGTATTTATAAACTGCCTAATAATGTCTATTAATGCTTTATAAATGATGAATTAACTGTTTACTGATGCTTAACTAATGATTAATAGTGTGCAGTTATTATAAAGTGTTACCCAGAAATCGTACATATTGTAGCTTTAACACAAACGGCAGTAATGATGTGTAGTTCAGACCACACCGGTAGCAGATGAGAAGGTGTGTGAAGGTCTGACCTGTGGACTGAGGCTGTGTGCTGATCTGGGACGCTGGTTTAGGAGCCGCACTGGGAGCGTGACTCACTCCGTTCTCAACCGGGGCGGGTTTGGGTTCGCTTGTAACCTCCGAGGGGTTTTCAACACCTGGATCCGCCTGAACAACAAGAAACATCACCAAACACCATTCTCTGCCAAACACAGACCCGTTAAACAGCGACAGAAACAGCTTTCTGGAACGAAGGAAAAAACTCATCCGAAAAATGACTTAATTTATAAGTAAATGAATGGGAATGTGATTAGAGTTTAGACAGAGTAATTAGTGAAGTGATCCCATTATAAATCTAGCACTAACTGATGCTCATGTATATTACATCTGAGACATTCATTTTAATATTTGACATTAGCACTGGTTTGCCCCTTTTAAAGCGCTTTTTCTTATACATTTTTAAGGCTCTTTTCTTATATAATTGAATAAATAAACACGCACACACACACACGCACGCACTCACGCGCACACGCACGCGCACACACGCACACACATACACACACACACACACATGTCTAGCTCAGGAAAATTCTCATCTTCACCCTTTATTCAAATATTATTAAAAAAAAAACTGTTAACGGTTATAGTTGTGCTTGGAGTTGATAATTTTATTTATGATAACTCTATGAAACATGCCAAACTGAGCCGACATAATTTGTTGGTCAGGCTTTCATTCAAAGAAATTATGAACACATAAAAAAAATAAAAAAAACACATGCAAGAACCAATAAAATATTAATAACAGATTATGTTGTAGTCAATTAATGCTTTTTTCCAGTGAGATTTTTGTTTTTCTATGCAATTATTATTATAATTTTTTTTTGCGAAATAATTTTGTCAGGTAAATTCCTTACCCAAGTGTAGTGTTTTATTCTTCCCTGATATATAAAACATATATAATGCATTTCTTCATATTTTGATGGTTTAATAGAATTTGTAGGGTCATAATTTCACTCTCCAACTTTCAGGTGTGAAGATTTGTAGTGTGAATCTGAATCTGAACCTCTTTAGTGTCCTTCTCCTCTTCTCCTTCCTCTAAAGTGAGCGCCGCCAGCTGTTTGGATCTCTGCTCCATTAAGTTGACGTATCTGATGGGATTGGAAAGCGCTTCGATGACATCTGTTCAACACAGAAACACACCGTCAGTCACGTCAAACACACAAACCAGTCTCTGCTTTAGACACTGTGAGCTAAAGTCACTTCAGTTAGTTAACAACTGTAATGTTTTCACAATATTTTGCAACTTCAAATTTTTTTTTTATATGAAAAATAATAACCCAAGAAATTAGAATTGATATCTGACATTATGTTCTGCCCCTTTTAAAGACCTTCTTCTTGCAGTGACATTTCACTCTTACATCTGAAGTGTCATTACAGCCAGAAACCCTTAATTAAGAGAAATTTTGATAATATTTTTTTTTCTTGCCATTTTATGGATCATTTCATCTTTTAAAAATGCCTTAATTTACATAAACAGTGTTAGATTCTTCTGTCGGGTCTATATCACTTTGTATATTTGCATATTTAACAAGTGATGCCCCATTTTAGCTTTAAATAGATGAGGTCACTGTTTTTATGTGGCTTTAACAAGGCAACGTTTCCATTTCAAATAAACAAAGAAAAAAAAAGTCGTCTCTTAAGATCGTCCCATCAGTATTTGTGTCTGACAGGAAAACAGACGAGTGGAAACAAACGTGTGAAACGCTGCTGAGAAGGTCAGTGTTGTTGTTCCTCTGCGCTGTAACACTTTTTAACACAAACAGGAGCATTCTGGGTATTGGAGACGTGAATCGGTCCCAAAATCCCCCATCTCATAGTTTCGGTATGCAAATAAGCATAAAACCACCGCTGGGATGACCATGGAAAAGCTCCTCACAAAAAGCAAAGGGAAGGTATCATACGGCAATACCACGGTACTCTGATAAATACCACGGTACCGGTGAGTCAGAATTCACACTGAATATATTTGTCACATATGTTGTAAATAATGCAAAGCAGCTTGATGGTCCATTTTCTGAACGCAAAGTATAATTTCTTGATTATGATCCAGCTTGTGAGATTCTCTCATATTTACCATGGTATACATATGGACACCACAGTAGTACTATGGTAATTCTAGAGCTTTTTGTGAGTAGCAGATGCTAAAACTGCCAGATGTTTCAGATGGCGGGTGATTATTATAGAAATGAACTTCTTACCAGCGAATGTATCCGGTACGTAGTCTTTGACCTCGATGTACACGAATATAGCAGGAAGAGTTAGAGCTTGATTCTTTTCATTTCTCAAACCGATGTAACGATAACCTGTGAGAATATGAGACAATTATTGTTTAATACAATAAACCCCTCTGCATGTCCATGTTGCAGCCTTAAATGTATCTAAATGAATAAATGACTAATTATATGCTAAAATTTGCTAACTCTAAACTACGTAAATTCAAATAAATGTGTTTTTTTTTAAACAAAAAAATAAGATGAAATCATATTTCTATTTTTCCTTCAACAACTATTATTTAATGAAAAACATACAGTTCTTACAATTTCTGTAATCACAACATGAATTGTAGTTAATTAAATCAACACTCAGCATATATGGGTTAAACATAGCCTATATATTGAATATTGTGTTCGACCTTCAAGTCAAAAAAGTTGAGAACCACTAGTTTAAACTGTATAAAGGAAATCATAAATGCCATTTGATGTCGTGATGACGCAACGCAACAACATTTTTTCAACGTAAAGGCGACTAAATAAATGCAAGAAAAAAAGACCAATGACATATCAGTATGCAAATACTATGAAGAGATCACGGTTTATAAAGAACAAACATGACAGAACATCTCAAACTGGAATTAGTCTATAAGTAAAGTGTTCAGGCTAATTTGATGTGCCCTGCTATGCTTCTTAAAATATGTCCTTTCATGTGGTGTGTATTAGAGCAGTTTGTGAATGTAAAACCTCAGCAAAGATAAATGGAGTTTTTGTCTCCTAAAAGAAAGAGTCGTCAGTAATTCAGTCTCACTTCCTGCTGAACCTGCATAGGTTTGTAACAAATTTGCATAATGTCACCCCATTGGCTGCCGGATGAACAGCGTCTCTTAGCCCCGCCCTCAAACACTGTAGTGTATCTGAGACTGGAAGAGTTTGTTTCGTGTTGTTGATGTCGAGAAGACGCTGTTAAAGAATATCCACTGATGAGATTGATACGGTAAAACCCACGCCATCGTTACTGTTCGTATCACTGTGTATCAAGAGCTGAGATTCAGATATGATAATGAGCGTTTGGTTTCTGACCAATCACAACAGACTGGGTCATCTGACCAATCAGAGCAGAGCAGCTCTCAGAGAGGCGGAGCTTAGAGAGACTGAATCCTTAAATGAACCGTTTCGGACACTGAGAGAAATGCATGTAAAACTATTGCTGGAGACTCCAAACCTCAATTAAGGACCTTTAACATAGAATAATAGGGGCACTTTAATAAACATGAGAGAGATTCTCACCGGGACGAATGGCTGAGACGGGAATGATCCGATGACCGATGAACTTCCCTCCCTCCTCAAACACGGCTATCCTCAGGGAAGCGAGGGTGGGCAACACAACCTGACAAACAAACAACACAAATATATATCTCATGCTCTCCGGCCATCTGATGATTATAACAACAAACACATCACATACTTTTTTGAAGACGATGGGCTCCTCGTCCCACACAGGGTTGATGGCGTTGCTTTGGGACGTCTTTGTCTTGAAAGCTTTTCGTCTCGTGTCAACTGGAAGTCCAAACATGTCAATCTCCACATAAACGCCCACCTTCTTGTCAGTCAGGAACTGTCCTGATATGATCTAATGGAAGACGTGATGACATTTTTCTTGCACAAAAACATCAAAATGCAACATATATATTAACACATAGGGCCCTATCTTACACCTGGCGCAATGCAAGCGCGACGCAAGTGTGTTTGCTAGTTTCAGCCTGACGCAGTTATCATTTTTCATGTCCTGCGCCACGCTGTTTAAATAACAAATGCACTCGCACCCATCTGTGCACCCATGGGCTGCTGGTCTGAGAACCAGGTGTGTGTTGAGGCGCATTATTGGAGCGTTGCAATTTTGAGGAACTGAAATAGACTGAGCCATTGACCAACTGAAACCTGCTCTAAAGGGTCCACAACATGCACACACTTTGCTTATTACACACACTCTGATTATTACACACACAGGGACGCACAGCAGCACACAACCATGCCAAATATTTCAAATAAAAGGATTACAATGTAAAAGATTATTACTGTGTACATAAAGATATGGTGGAATCCGGCTTGTCCCGTAGATGTTCTGCTTGTGCTTTAACCTCACACACACACACACACACACACACACACACACACACACACACACACACACACACACACACACACACACAAACAGCTTTAACCTCGCGCATGAGCAGATCCGTTTGCGCTCTGGAGACGGCTTCGGTCTTTCCACTATCAAATTCCGTCATGTAATAAATAGTGAATCCGCCAAGGCGCGAGCGCAACTGCCATTTAAAGGGAATGGGAGATGAGACTCTGATTGGTTTAACGCATGTAAATCCCAAAACACACCCATTACTCATTATGAGAATAGGGACAACCCTTTTAGACCATGCACCGGGAGCGCCGACCATTTTCCCTGTCTCTAAACAAGCAAAAGTGGATTCGGACACGACCTAAGTGAACTTGCGTTTAGTTCGTTAAAATAGGGCCCTAAATGCATCAAATTCAAATTATAGATTGCATTGAAATAGTGCATTGCAAATGAGTTTTGGCAACAGTCACATGATCCAGCTAAAAGTCATAATTCTAGTGAGTGTAATAAACCTGACCTTCACTGATAAGGTATTGGCTACGATCCCATCCACTGTGCTTTCTGTGAAGGGGTCAAAATTCTTGTCCGGTCGCCTCATGAACTCCGGCTTGAGTCTGTAGCCACTTTTCCCGTTGTACTCGTACATGCCGAGGTTCAGCTGCATGGACAGATCTGAGAGAGCCGAGTAAAACACAAAATTACACTTGACATTTCATATCGCAGTTAAGTCCTATTTGAACAAGTCTTGTTATTGATCTGCTCACCGATGGTCTGAAAGTTGAGCGCGACGAGCTGACAGCCGGCGTTCCAGAACACCTGTGGCATGTAGTTGGAGGAGTCCACTCGAGTTCCTTTAGGATAGATTCTGCTCAGCTGAAATTTGTTGTATCTACATGTACACAGTTAAGGGACTGACGTAACGAACGGCACCGATAAATCTAGAAATCACTGACCTCCATCACAACTAGCACATACATCCCCAAAACAGAGTGAATCTGACAACACATGTCTGTGTAATATTATAAAAAAAATTGAAATATTAAAGATAGTATTTTTGTCATAAATACTTTTTTGCTATGTGAAATTTTTTTATTGGCATGAGAAATAATCATATTCGTCTGGATGTGTGAATATATATATAGAGAGAGAGAGTTTGGGGTCAGTAAATGTATATACATATAAATATACATATAAAGATACATTTACTGACCCCAAATTATATTACATTATTTTAGTATATATATATATATATATATATATACAGCAAGTAAAAAACTAATAAAAAATCAATTAGAAGCATTGCTTTGGCAACTAACTGAACTAAGTTTAAGTTCTAAAATTACTGAAATAAAAATAAAATGAATAAAAAATACATTGAACTATATAGAAATATAAAACAAATGAAATCCTGAAATTATGAAAACCTAAAACTGAAATAAAAATAAATGAAAGCTTTGTAGAAATATAAAACAATATAATTAAAAATCATTTTAAATAAATGAAAACGTAAAACAATAAATGTGAAATAAATAAATGAAAAAATAAAACAATAAATGTGAAATAAATGAAAAAGTAAAACAATAAATAAAACAAATTTAAATATATTTTTTTAAGAAATATATATATATATATATATATATATATATATATATATATATATATATATACATATATATATATATATATATATATATATATATACTTTGCAATTTAAATAACATATCATTATTTTTCACAATATAGTGAGGGTGAAAATGTACTTAATTGTCAATAAAAGGCCCTAAAAATAGGCTTTGTTTTGTTTAATCCAAATGTAAATTTCTTATTCATTTATTTTATTTGTATTTGTGGTGAATTGTGACCCAGACATGTATTGGCAGGTTTTGTGAGACGCACTCAAAAAAATTAATAAAAAAGGCATAAAATGAAAACAATATCCTTTCATAAAATAAATCTAATTCACTCTTCCACACATTCGAACCTTCTGTGACTCGTGATCGGTGTGTGTCGTTGATGATCTGATACTGTAAAGTCTGAATATGTGAGCATTTTCAGTCCATTCTTCACACAAACCTATGAAACAGCTTCAGAACAGTCATATGGACTAGAGCTCTGCAATGTTCCTGACAGATGTGATTATTTGGGTCATAAGTTATGGCATTAATAATAGATGCACTTGTCCTGGTTTCCTGTCATGTGTGTGATGGGTAATGTGGGTTGTGTGTGACGTCGCTACAGAAGGAGACTCTCGGGTAAAGGATGCTCCACGAACTCCACCGGGGTCTTGGTCAGCTGCTCCAGGGCTTTGGTCTCCACAAACGATGACATCTGATAACTGCGTTTGGTTTCTGAAAGGAGACACAGCGAGTGTGAACGAGATCTTCAAGTCAGCGCATGTTAACGCGTGCAGTCGTACTCACTCTTGGAAACCTCGAAGGAGTGGAACTTTGTGGGCTGGATGTAATTGACCAGCGTGGACATTTCTTCAGTGGCAAAGGCTTCAGATCCTGCTGTACCCTGAGAGAACACAAACACACCTCACACCTTCATTTTAGGAAGGTTAAGCTCATCTTTTGACAATCTGTTGAGAACATTTTTATTTTTGTAAGAGTTTCAAGCCCTATTTTGTACTATAATGGTGACAAAGTATACCTGGAACTGACAAAAGAGAGTTAAAACATTTTATTTAATTTGAATTAAACAGCTCGACTGATTTATCTGAGTGTTGTTAATGTTAACTAGAACTGAAAACTATCATTTTCAGTCTTTTTAATAAAGCTGAAATAAAATGTAAATATAAGCGGAAAAACTTAAATTAGAAATGAACAAAAAATTTGAAAAGGGAATAAATGGAAATTTTGCCTTGGCAACTGACTGAAATAAAATTAAATAAATACAATTTAATTTAAATTAATTAATTTAAATAAGAATAAAACCATGTAGAAATGAAAGCTACATAAAAAAAATTAAAAAAAGAGAAGACGACAAAAGCACATAATAAAATTTCTCAAAGTTAAACAAAAAAATCTACAACTGAAAATAAAAATAAAGCCATACAGAAATATAGAGGTAAAAACAACATAAAAATAGAATAATTATTAAAAACAGAAATTGGAAACATTGCCTTGGCAACTAATTGAAATAAGTCTAAATCCCAAAATTACCCAAATAAAAAGATTCTAAAATCAATAAATATATTGAAGCTATATATAAATATTTTAAAAGAAACCAACAAAAAAATAGAAATGAGAAATATTGCCTTTGCAACAAACTGAAATAAAATAAAATATTATAAAAAATAAATAAACTAGAAATTAGAAACATTGCCATGGCAACTAATTGAAATAAGTTTAATTGCTAAAATTACTAAAATACAAAAAATATACAAATAAAAAATATTTTAAAAGAAACCAACAAAAAATAGAAATGTTCCCTTTGCAAAAAAAAAAAAAAACCCTGAAATAAATAAATAATAGAAATTAGAAGCATTGCCATGGCAACTAACTGAAATGCGTTTAAGTACTAATTTATTTCTCTATTTATTTACTAAAATACCATGTTTTTATTAAATTAATAAACATACTTTGAAGCTATATAAAAATATATATTAAAAGAAACCAACAAAAATACAAATGAGAAATGTTGCCTTTCCAACTAACTGAAATAAGTTTAGGTTGAAGTCTTAGAATTACTAAAACTAAAACTGAAATAAAAATTAATTAAAGCTAAAACTTCTAGACTAAAATGAAAACAGAAAATATAAAAACAAAAGCAATTATGGCATAAATAAATACTATCATTGTACATAAATAACACTTAATTATCGATGCACATCTGTCAAACTCTTACTGACCTCGTCCATGGACTTCTTACAGTCGTCATCATCATCATCTTCATCCTCGTCTTCCTCAGCCTCCACCTCTGCAGGCGCTAAACCACACAAATACAATTATAAATCCCAAAGCAAACATGCGCATCTAAAGCAGACGGCGGAGAGTCCGTTCTGTCATCGCCAATATTGTGTGTGTGTGTGTGTGTGTGTGTGTGTGTGTGGCTTTAAGATGTGAAGACTTAATCAGTGAGTCTGAGACACACCAGACCTTCACGACCTGCTGGTTTAAAGGGATAGTTCATGCTCAACTCAAAATCCACTCATCATTTACTCAGGAACTATTTAAGTTTACATAAAACACCATGTGTTCCAGTGAAAGAATTTCTACAGGTTTGCAACACCAGTCAAATATTTGGTTGAAATAAGAGTTTTGGAAGAAGTCTCTTCTGCTCACTGAGGCTGCATGTATTTGAGCACAAACACAGTAAAAACTGTAATATTGGGAAATATTTTTAGAATTCAAAATAGCCGTTTTCTATATAAATATATATTAAACTGTAATGTATTCCTGTGATCAAAGCTGAATTTTCAGCATCATTACTCCAGTCTTCAGTGTCACATGATCCTTCAGAAATCATTCTAATATGATGATTTGATGCTCAAGAAACATGTCTCAGTATTATCAATGTTGAAAACAGTTGTGCTGATTCATATTTGTTTCCAAAACATGATACACTACCATATTTAAAGTAAAATTAAAATTAAAATAAAAACATAAAAGAACACTTTTATTCAGCGAGGACGCATTAAATTGATAAAAAGTGACAGTAAAGACATTTATAATGTTACAAAAGATTCTAATGCTGTTCTTTTGAACTTTCTATTCAATAAAGGATCCTGAAAGAAAAAATGCATCACAATTTCCACAAAAAATTTAAACATAAAAAAAAAAAAAATCCTCATATTAGAATGATCATGTGACACTGAAGACTGGAGTAATGATGCTGAAAATTCAGCTTTGATCACAGGAATAAATTACACTTTACTATATATATATATATTCACATAGAAAACAGCAAATTTGAATAAAAAAAAATATTTTACAATATTACTGTTTTACTGTATTTGTGATTGAATAAATGCAGCTGTGGTGAGCAGAAGAGGTGACGGGTCCTTTGACAGGTGTATTCCTCTACCGATGCGTTCTTAAGCTTTATTTGGTTCTGAGATGATCATGCGCTCATAGCTCTCTGCTTCTGAAAGGCAGTGTGGTCGTGAACGAGTGGAGCTCAGCGTGATTTCAGACGTGCGTTCAGGTTCAGGTCTCTGCAGGAATCCACACCCAGCTGTTCAACATCTGCTTTCTGCATGAATGCTGTCTGGATTCAACCTTTACAAACCTCTGGCATCCATCAGCGGCTCCGACGCCTCTGTCAGACATGAACACACACGTCTCTGACCTGCGGAGGGTCTGTCAGAAATGAACACACACGTCTCTGACCAGCGGAGGTCTGAAATGTCAGACGCTTGACTCTCCACATGAGGCTGAACACAGAGACCGGCTCACGGCGGACCTAATCGAGCTGATGACGACTTACTGACGTTTACTGGGCTTTCTTTCTTTCTTTCCTTTCACTAAAGATAGATGTGTGACATATCAAGGGTTTGCATTTCACTTAAGAGAACTTTCAAATAAGAAGGTTGAATAAACGACATGCTGTTACACACGTCAGATGTCGTATTCACTTACTTGGATCCAGTTATAGACTTACTGGTGTCTGTGTTTTTACTTCCAAAGCATTATTGTTCAAAATCAATCAATCCATTATCAAACAGTTAATATACCAAACGAACCAAGCTATTATATTATATTATATTATATTATATTATATTATATTATATTATATTATATTATATTATATTATTTAGAAATTACTAAAATAATTATATAAATAAAACAATAATGTAAAAATAATATAATAATGTTTTAAATATTATATAATAATAGAAAATTATAATTTATCAGCATACAAGCACAAAAAAAAAAAAAAAGCACGTAAAAGTCCTGGCAGAAAGCGATGCATAAGGATGTAGTGTAACGACGCCCAGTTCCAGGAATGCACTAATATTGTGTTGGTAGAACCAGTTTGCAACAATTATTAGTTAACACTTCGGAAAAAATTATAATTCGTCGTTACACTACATCCTTATGCATCGCTTTCTGCCAGGACTTTTACGTGCTTTTCCCAAACCACTGAAGTGATGTCGACGTCTGGGTTAGCGGTAGCATGAGCCGTCAGGCAAGTGTTATTTAAATAAACTCCTGATGTACTTACAAACTTTCCAATGCCTCGTTTTATGAGTACAGAACCTATTTGTACTACTGTAGAAGTTTGGTACCATTCTGGGCATTATTAGTGGGGTAATTTACCAGATACATCATAGGATCCATTAGTGCCTGCACTAAACCATTCGGCTGATATCTCTAAATGTGACCCTGGACCACAAAACCGGTCACATGGGTCAATTTTATGAAACTGAGATGTATAGATCATCTGAAAGCTGAATAAATAAGCTTTCCATTGGTGTATGGTTTGTTAGGATATGACAATATTTGGTCGAGATACTGTACAACTATTGAACATCTGGAATCTGAGGATGCAAAAAAATCGAAACATTGAGAAAATCTCCTTTAAAGTTGATCATTTAAGTTCACGATTGTGCAGCATTCACTCACACAAATAAATGTTTTATATATTTACGGTAGGGCATTTACTAAATATCTTCATGGAACATGATCTTTACTTAATATCCTAATTATTTTTGGCATAAAAGAAAAATCCATAATTTTGACCCATATAATGTATTGTTGGCTATTGCCACAGTTATACCCGTGCGACTCGAGACTGGTGACGTGATCCAGGGTCACAAATAAGCTCTAACTTGAATAATGTTCGACCAAGGGATAAAAGGCTTCTGGGGGGTGTTTGGCTTCTGGGGAGGTCATGGTGCAAAGGAACCTTGGCTGATTTTACTCCGAACCATCCATTTAAACTAGCAGAAGTGGATTTGGACACGCCCTAAGTGCACAAGATTTGAAGGTAAAACGATGTGTAACATGAGCAGTACCTGCAGGTCCAGCACTGGGTGACGACGGCTCAAACACGCTGGACGAGTCGCTGTTGGTGTTGGACACTTGCTCGGACAGCTTCTTCTTCGTGCTCCCGTCGGACGGTTTCGGGTGAGATTTCTTGTTCTTGATGAGGATCTTTCCCATCAGCTCTTGAGGGCTTGGCAGAGGAACTCCTGATTCCAGCTGAGACAGAATTTCTCATGAGAACATTGTCTCGACTGCATAAAGAGCACCAGTGGATGTGGGAGGGATGAACTTACGGGATATTTCTCAAGCGGCTCGGTCAAAAGAGCGTCCCCGAATATCGATCTGCAATATTCGGCCATTTTGGCTTGCTGTTTGGGGCTGCGATTCAAGATCAACAAAATTAGAGCTGTCATAAAACAACCATCACAACAACGTTTGCATGCATCTCATTCCGGGGAAACTACGAGTCGTCCTTCTGAGACTGCTATGAAATTCCCAGACTGCGAAACACATCATGTCATCTTTGATTTTCAGAAAATAAAGCCGCCACATCTCAAACAATGATGACTGAAAACAAATTATGCATTTCAGAGACGGTTATAATCGCTGTCCTCCGTGTTGCCATAGTTGCAGGCGCTACGGGACGAGAGTATCAGAGGAACGTGTGTGTGTGTGTGTTCACTTACGAGTCCACATGATTCTCGAAGGACAGGATGACAGGGAAAGGAGACGTTTTAAAAGCGCACTCCGCTATGGCTTCGATCACTTCCTGCAAAACAAGAACACATTGAACTGAATTTAAATGTGTAAATATTTAGATATAGTGCAATAGCTTTATTTATAGTGATTATTTCTAATATTTTATTGCACTTATAACAGTGAATGCTATGCACACAGACTTTTTATTATTGTACTTTCTATTGTATTATTTTAATTTAATACTGTGAAGCTGCTTTGATACAATCTGTATTGTGAAAAGCGCTATACAAATAAACTTGACTTGACTTGACTTGACTTTCTATATCACTTGTTATATATGTTATTATACACTTTGTCTGTCTATCTAGCTCTCTCTCTCTCTCTCTCTATAAATATATATATATATAATGAAATGTATAATAAAATAGAAAAAAATAAATAGAAAACAAAAATTAGGTTAATAATAAAGCTCAAATAAAAAACTAATTAATTAATACATATTCACATTAATCAATTAATATATAAATTAATTAATACATAAAATATAGAATATATATATGTATATATATATATATATAAAATATAGAGTAATACATTAAAATGAAAATAAAAACTAAATAAATAATGAATTACTAATTATTAAAATCAATTAGCTTTAATAAAATTTAACAAGACCTAACTTCTGCACACACACTTAGCATTGATTGTGTATCAGTCAGTGAAAAAATGTTATTTTTAACAGAAACCAAGGTAAGCACCACTTAACTGCAGACCCTGATGAAAAGCAGTGTGGAAACTCAAGACTGACCCCAGGCTCTCGTGTGTGTGTGTGTGTGTGTGTGTGTGTGTGTGTGTGTGTGTGAGTGTGTGTGTTGGGCTGCGGTCACCTTGAAGCAGATTTCCGAGGTCATGGTGAACCCGTGTGTGATGACGGGCTCCTCCTCCGCTGTTCGGCCCTTCCAGCAGTCGAGCTCCACACACCGACAACCAGACAGAAGAGTCTGACGATACATCTCCACTGAGGAGTTCCCCGCGAGCTGACCCGCTGACCACACACACACACAATAGATGTAATGGTTTTTATACTGTACAAACTGTAGATTCTCTCTCTAAACCTACCCATCACACACACACACTAACCCGACCTCTAAACCTACCCATCACACACACACACACACTAACCCGACCTCTAAACCTACCCATCACACACACACACACTAACCCGACCTCTAAACCTACCCATCACACACACACACACACTAACCCAACCTCTAAACCTACCCATCACACACACACACACTAACCCAACCTCTAAACCTACCCATCACACACACACACACACACACACACGCACACACACTCATTCACTAACCCGACCATCACACACACACACACACACACACACACACACACACACACACACACACACACACACACACACACACACACACACACACTCACTAACCAGACCCCTGAACCTACCCATCACACACACACACACACACACACACACACACACACACACACACACACACACACACACACACACACACACACTCACTAACCAGACCCCTGAACCTACCCATCACACACACACACACACACACACACACACACACACACACACACACACACACACACACTAACCCGACCCCTAAACCTACCCATCACACACACACACACACACACACACACACACACTCACTAACCAGACCCCTGAACCTACCCATCACACACACACACACACACACTCACTAACCCGAGCCCTAAACCTACCCATCACACACACACACACTCACTAAATCTGACTGACTGACTCACTGACTCACTCACTGACTCACTCCCTCACTGACTCACTCACTCACTCACTCACTCACTCACTCACTGACTCACTCATTGACTCGCTCACTCACTGACTCACTCACTCACTGACGCACTGACTCGCTCACTCACTGACACACTGACTCACTCACTCACTCACTCACTCGCTCACTCACTCACTGACTTACTGACTCACTGACTCACTGACTCGCTCACTCACTGACTCACTCATTCACTGACTCACTGACTCGCTCACTCACTCACTCACTGACTCGCTCACTCAATGACTCGCTCACTCACTGACTCACTCACTGACTCACTGACTAGCTCACTCACTGACTCACTCACTCACTGACTCACTCATTCACTGACTCACTGACTCGCTCACTCACTCACTCACTCACTCACTCACTGACTCACTCACTGACTCACTCACTCACTCACTGACTCACTCACTGACTCACTCACTCACTCATTCACTGACTCACTGACTCACTGTCTCACTCACTGTCTCACTTACTCACTCACTCACTCACTGACTCACTCACTGTCTCACTCACTGTCTCACTCACTGTCTCACTTACTCACTCACTCACTCACTCACTGACTCACTCACTGTCTCACTCACTGTCTCACTCACTGTCTAACTTACTCACTCACTCACTCACTCACTCACTCACTCACTCACTCACTCACTCACTGACTCACTCACTCACTCACTGACTCACTCACTGACTCACTCACTCACTCACTCACTCATTCACTGACTCACTCACTGACTCACTCACTCACTCACTCACTGACTCACTCACTGACTCACTCACTCACTCACTCACTCACTCACTGTCTCACTCACTGTCTCACTCACTGACTCACTGACTCACTCACTGACTCACTCACTCACTGACTCACTCACTCACTCACTCACTGACTCATTGACTCGCACACTCACTGACTCACTCACTCACTGACTCACTGACTCGCTCACTCACTGACTCACTGACTCACTCACTCACTCACTCACTCACTCACTCACTCACTCACTGACTTACTGACTCACTGACTCGCTCACTCACTGACTCACTCATTCACTGACTCACTGACTCGCTCACTCACTCACTCACTCACTCACTCACTGACTCACTCACTGTCTCACTCACTGTCTCACTTACTCACTCACTCACTCACTCACTCGTCTGGTTAGTTATCTTCATGGGGACTCTCCATTGGCATAATGGTTTTTATACTGTACAAACTGTATATTCTCTCCTCTTACATTAACCCGACTCCTAAACACACCCATCATACAAAATGTTCCGCAATTTTATATTTTCACTCCCACACACACACACACACACACACACACACACACACACACACACACACACACACACACACACACACACACACACACACACACACACACACTCACTCCCACAAACCTCAAACCTCATCAAATGCTGGGAAGAACATTGACTTAATGCAGAAACTTATATGCACTCAAACATCTACTTTGCTTGACCCGTATGAACTGCGTTATGATATCTTCATGGGCTTTTTTTTGTGGGCTTTTTTTAACTTGACTCCTCATGCTTTTTATGGAAGAAAAAAAACCTAAACAGTATATCAGCTATATTAGCTTGGAACAACATAAAGGTAAAAAAGCAGAAGATCTCTGTGTGAGTTGTGTCACGTCGAGGAGTGTGTTCTCCAGCAGATCTGCACTCTGAGCTTTAGATTGATACATTAGCAGGACATTCACTGTAATTGCATTTATAATTCATTTCTGTGTGGTTTTTGAGGCCTAGCTGAACATGCGCCGTATTCTCAGCTCTCTCCTGATAATTGGCTCTTACGTGATGTAATGCACTTTCCCGTAAGTAGGCTTAAATGTAAATGTACTAATTTGTGCAAAACATTGCCAAATGAGGAAATATTATGATAGAGTTCTCAAGGCAGCTCTTCTTCTGTGCAATTTATATTATTCATAGAATGTTTCGATCAGTCAGTCTCAAATGTCTATTATGAATTTTTGCAACTTTATTTATTAATGAATTGAGTTCGGTATCATTTCTTGCATATATTTGCATATTGCGCGTGCATGCGATGTGTTTGACGTGAGTATGGTGAGTACCTGTGAGGTAGGTGTTGTGGGAGGAGTTGATGAAGTACTGGGAGAGTGGGAAGGTCATGTCTTCACTCTGGTCCAGTTTTTCGGCAGGAATGACGCTGTTCTCTTGACTGATCAGATATCTGGAGAAGCCCTCCACGGAGATCTGCCCTGTTACACAGATATCACAACACATCACAACACGAGGAGCATGCTTGCGTGCAATTTAAATCATATTTGTGGATAACACTTTATTTTACAATGTCCTTGTTACACATGTTACATGTACTTACCATAGTTATAACAGTAAATTATGCATAATTACATGCAACTAACCCTCAACCAAGCCCTAATGCTACCCTAACCCTATAGTAAGTACATATTCTCAATTAATAATACTCAGTACTTAAATATACAATAGACCCTGGATATCAGTAGCCAACAATACATTGTATGGGCCAAATTTCGATTTTTCTTTTATGCTAAAAATCATTAGGATATTAAGTAAAGATCATGTTCCATGAAGATATTTAGTAAATTTCCTACCGTAAATATATCAAACATTTATTTGTGTGAGTGAATGCAGCACAATCGTGAACATAAATGATCAACTTTAAAGGAGATTTTCTCAATGTTTCGATTTTTTTGCACCCTCAGATTCCAGATTTTCAATAGTTGTATCTCAGACAAATATTGTCCTATCCTAACACACCATACATCAATGGAAAGCTTATTTATTCAGTTTTCAGATGGTGTATAAATCTCAATTTCACAAAATTGACCCATGTGACTGGTTTTGTGGTCCAGGGTCACATATGTTGTTCAAGAAACATCTCTGATTATTATCAATTTTGAAAACAGTTGTGATTCATTTTCTTTTAGGATTCTTTGATGGATAAAACATTCAAAATAACATTTATATGACGGAATTCTTACGGAACAGTCACTTTTAAACAATTTAATAAAGAAAAAAAAAGCTTCTGAGCGGTCGTGTAGTTTTCCGGCGGGATCATTATGGCACCAAAGTGACTAAATAAAGACGGCATTGTGTTCTGTTCACCTTCATCTGCGAGCAACAGAGGCTCTTTCACCTCGGAAAATTATCCCTCTCTTTCGCACCTAAACTAACAACTTGTCTCATCGAGTAAATTAGCACTGCAACTGCAAACAGACTTCAAATTAAAGTGGAGCCGGAAGATCAGTGTTCCCTGAACAGCGCTCGAGCTCGGAGAGAAGGCACTGGGGGGACGAGCGTCCTCTGAGACTAATTCTCATCAGCAGTTTACATTCATTAAGCTCATTCTTTGCAGAGCTCCAAAGGTAATTAACCGTGGCCCTTTTTTCCCGGCTGGAAGACACTGTTCGGGATCGTGATCGGGATCTGTCACTCCAAAGCAAACAACCTTTGATTTGCACACCGAAATAACACGAACCACCTTCGCTGTCTCCAAAGGGGAGTCGAGCGCTTTCTAAAGACTACAATTACCGCACACTGCTGAACTTCTGCAATTGTCTTGTCGAGTTAAATGGAGAACGAACGAACAGGAACGAGATAAGAATGTGAATTGCATCTGTTGTCACGGTCCTGCATCCTAAGGTGCTTTTCTGCTCGCCGAGATGTCTAGTTTCGAGATTTTAGAGAGGGTATTTACACTGGATTGGTCAGGCTGGAAGACTAGACGCTGTTATGTTAAGAGTTGAGCAAAAATCAGTTCGCTAGTGGAAAATCTGTCTAACTTTTCATTCTCCAAATGTGCCAAAAGAAGATTTTATGCAAGTGACTTTAAAAAAAAATCTGGTTGATTGACTCGAGATTATGCTTTTTTTAGCAAAGTAAAAAAAAGTCTTTTAGTGTAATTGTACAAATCCCCAAGTCTTTTTATTGTAAAAAAAAAAAAAAAAAAATCAGATTTTTATTAAGTAAATGTATGAAATGTATGTATTTCATTAAGTATGAAGCAGCTTCGGTTTACATGATTATTCATATATAATTTTATAGTAAAATCATGTTCTAATGTGAGTCTCAAATATGATCATCAGGCTTTTGAGGAAGGTTTATTTGTTCATCTCTCAATCATAACTGTATCGCATTGCATTATGTTTTAAAACTACAGAGATTTGATCATAAAACTAAGCATTTAAATATCATCTTACTAAGACATTATTGACAGATATAGAGTGATGCCTGATATTTATATGCATTTTATGTTAGTATCTGTTACACTGTAATAAAGATCTCATTGATTTACATTACAAGCATCAGAATTTCATCTCACTTTTGGTTCAAATAAATATCAGCATTCATATTTTTTGCTAAAAAATACATTTGAGCAGTTTTCCCCTCCATATTCTCACTATATTAAACAATATGAGCCATAAAAGCCTGATGTTTCAAATATGATGCTCAACAAAACATATGCACACTTTTTTTTAAAGATTTTCTTTCTTTCTAAGCTCCATTTCAAAACACCAGATTTATCTGATCATTATTTCATATGTATAGATGATGGTTTATGCAACTGGTCCCAGATGAAACAGCTAAGACCAGCAAACCTTTTTTTTTAAAGAAAAGAAGCATGATTTTCTATCGAACGACGAACGTCTCTCGGACACAATGTAATCCTGCCACCGCAGACCATTCCCCCGTTTACAACCCCGTCGTTCTTCCAAATCCACAATCAATACTATGCAAATATCAGCGTCTCGTGTGTCCGGCGTGGGCGTTGGACTGTCCGCCGCCTGTCTGTGAGATTACACTGAGAAAATAGAGTCGTAATCTGTATGACAGCGGCGTGTCGTGGCAGAACCGCGAGCTAAAGAGCCTCATGATCATCCTCATCTATCGCCATCACCGGCTGATCAATCTCCTGTCACGGACCCGAGCTCCAGTTCGCCCGTGGAGCCTTGTGCTCGCACAGATATAAATAAACCGGCGCGACTGCATCTCGGGAGTTATTGTTGCTATGGTAATGAAAAGTGGAGAACGGGATGGAGGTTTTGTTTTCTTTCCAATGGAATAAATATAAGAAAACTCAAAAACTCAAGTGCACTTCTTTGCTGTCTACCTCCTACATAGGCAACATCCAGACTGACAGACAGATCCCTATGAGTTACATAAATACATCCTGCACAAAAAAGTTTGGAAATTGTATTAATTATACTTTTCAGTTTAGAATGAATATGTATATGAATTATTTGTATTAGTACATTAATCAGTGTATTGATATACTTATTATACAATATACTTATTGAGGCTGTCAAATCGATTAATCGCGATTAATCACATCTAAAATTAAGGTTTGCGTTTATGTAATATAATATATTATATATATCACACACACACACACACACTATATAAACACAAACTTTTATGTTAGGTGCGATTAATCGCGATTGATCGATTTGATAGCATTAATACTTATCCTAATATAAATAATAAATGTGCA
Organism: Leuciscus leuciscus; assembly: GCF_965113295.1. Classification (NCBI taxonomy): domain Eukaryota; kingdom Metazoa; phylum Chordata; class Actinopteri; order Cypriniformes; family Leuciscidae; genus Leuciscus; species Leuciscus leuciscus. The sequence continues at coordinate 3,979,239 of NC_138741.1, forward strand.
AATAATATGCGTATTAATTAGCATATTAAATGAGTGAATTTACATCTAAGGCAACATCTAAATTGAAACAGATCTTTATAAATGAGAGATTTACAAAATATAAGCATACAAAAAATACACAATTTTTAATAACTAGCTATTCATTTGAGTTTAGCATTAATTAGTACATTAGTTTTAGTATATGAATTAGTATATTTATATACTAATTACATGCATAATATACTAAAACTAATTAATAAGCATATTAAATCAGTGAATTTACAGTTGCCTTATACAGACAATAACTCGACTGAAACAGATCATTAAAAATGTGAGATTGTTTAATTAATATTCATGAGCCCGTGTGCTGATTCGCTGACAAAAAGCAAATCTCCAGAGGAGGGAAAAGACGTAAACAAAGAGATGAATGACTGAGAATATCTGATGAAAATGTACATTTTTATATTTGGTTGTTGCTATAATGTTTCAGGCCTGATTACTAAACATTTTAATGACAAAAAGTAAAGTTGTAACTGTTTTTAGGCCTCCTAACGCTTCCTGATGTGAGTGTATCAGGCATTAAAAACTGACGGGATTTATAAGGTGTCTCTTTTCCAGCGCTCCGGGTTAAATCCCGAGGTATTCGCTGTTTGAAGTGACAGACAACACTGAAAAACACTGTTTAATGTGGCTGTCAATCAACAAGTTGGGTGGAAAAACTAATGAGGGATTATATTTCATATTAGTATGATGACAGGAACTGACGGCGTTCTGTTAGAAAGCCCTCATCAAACCTCATGGGAACGCAGGGCCGAAACCTCCCACAGAATCATCAGAGATAATCAATTACACTCCAGCTGTCTATCAGCGATCGATACATAAACTGAGCTAATTCTCGACTGATCGCCGGGGATGATGGGATACTGAGGAAACCTGATCCTGATTAAAACATTTACTGACGGCAAAGTTCACTCCCAAAATAAAGGAAGATTTTCAGTGAATAATGACTACATTTGGGTCTTTTTCTCACAGAATGCGTCATGTGACTTCAGAGGATTTAGGATAGCGAATGAGTCATATGAACTTCTGTTATGGTGTTATGAATGATGAATCTAAATGAAATCATCTGAGATGCGGCTCAGTGCGATTTAATTGAATAAATATATCGGTTTTGGAGTGGAGCGCGGCACTGTGTTCATTTACTACATCAGTTAAGAGAAGCATTTATACCTGTAGCCAACAAAGGAGAAAATATTATTATTGTAATTTTACAGTTGTATTGTTTTTTTTTTTCTACTACAACAATATGTATTGTGAAAAGCGCTAGGTGAAATGTGAATTGTAATATAAAACTATTATTAATTATTTTACAGTGAAATAGTATTAGGACAATATTAATATATTCCTTATTTTGTAATTTTATATTTATTATTATTAATAATAATAATAATAATAAATAATAATAATAATATTATTATTATTATTATTATAATTTTTGTTGTTGGTTTTAGTCATATTGACATATAATCACATTATGATTTATTTTTCTCCAAATTGTGCAACCCAACACACAATTACAGCAAACTTGGAGCTCTTTACATATGTTTTTTTTTTTTTAAATACAATTTTTCTTTTTGTAATTTTACAGTTGCTTTGTAAAATAATAATAATAATTATTAAATTCTTGTTTTTATTTTACACTGAAATTATACATTATAACAATAATAATATTTTCCTTTTTATTTATTTTATAATACATATTTATTAATACATTTTTACAAATATTTTATTTAATAAAAAAATGATTAGGGTAAAGCTTCATACAAGCTTTGCAAACTTACTTGGAGCTCTTTTTATATAATCACATTTTAATTAGATTTATAGTAGATAATTCGATTTTTTGGTGACATTTTATTTTAAGGTTACATAGTTGCATTGCACTATATGTATAATATATTAATTAACAACATGTAGGCCCACTTACTATAGAGTTACGGTTAGTGTTTGGATTAGGGTTAGTTGCTGTAGTTATAATTTACTGTGATTACTATAGTAAGTACATGTAATAATATGTAACTACATCACCTTAAAATAAAATGTTTTTCCCCCAAATCGTTCAGCCCTACTATAAACTCAATGTGATAAACTTCATCAGTGTTCTCCTTTAGAGTTTGGAACGAGGTGATGGCGATTACATGATGGCATTAGTCTCAGACAGACCTTTCTGAATCATTCCTGGGTTGGGCTCAAACTTCTCCATGAGCATCTGGGTTTGCTCCGGCTTCAGCGGCGGGTACAGGATCTCGTTCAGGCGAGGGTCTCGCTGCTTGTTGTTGATGAAGTCAGTCAGCTCATCCATGGTGAGGAAGTTTCTGCTCTTCGCTCCACTGGACAGAGACGGCGAGAGATGTGTGTGAGAGATCGTGACACACAGAATCATAACAATAAGAGGAGCAGAAACATCCCAGTGTGCAAATTACACAATGACTTTCAGGAGGGTTGTTTTTGTTTTTAATGTCTCGGTTATGATCAACGCCAATTATCTTTCATTATGATTTTTTTTTAATTGTAACATGCGCTCATGCGCTCGTCTCATACTAATCATTCCAGCATGACCTGAAGGCATCATTAGCTATACATAATTAATAAAAAAATTATGATAAAAATGATAAATAAAAAGAATGTATAAGAAAATAAATGTATAAATATATAAAAACAGATAAAAATACATACATAAAATAGATAAAACACTTAAATATAAGAAATAAATATAGATAAAATTAGAAAAAGATAAATGAAACTAAACTAAATAAATAAACAAACAAATAAAAAAGTTAAAAACAGAAAAATAATAAATAAAAAAGTGTATAAAAATTATTAAACAAATAGAAAAAATAAAGATAAAAACAGATAAATTAAATAAATAGATAAAACTTAAAACGGTAAATAAAAAAATGTATATAAAATAAATGTATAAATAAATAAAAACAGTTTAATAAATAAATAAAAAGATAAAACATAATAAATAAATTAACTGAAAAAATTGAAAAACAGATAAATAAAAAAATAATAAAGATAGGAGTATAAAGAAAGAAAGAAAGAAAGAAAGAAAACATTAAATAAATATATAAAAAACAGATAAATAAAAATAACATATACAAAATAAATAAATAAATAAAAATCCTAAAAAATTAAAAATTAAATAAAAATAGATCAAAATGAAAAAAAAACATAATTGATAAAATGGCTAAATAAAAACAATGCATAAACAAATAAATAAAATAAATTAGAAAAAAGATAAACCAATAAATAAATAAGAAACAGATTAAATAGATAAAAACAGAAAAGACGACAAATAAAAACAATGTATAAAAACAAATGTACGACTGAATAAATAAATAAACAGAAAAACCAATAAATAAACAAACAAATACATCTTTTTGTATTTTATTGAAGGCATCATTAGCTAAAGCTTCATAAAGACTTACAGATCAGCAAATATCTGGTTGATCTCAGATCGCGGGCAGAGATGATTGATGAACACTTTGTAAATGTCAGGGGTCAAATCCTCCAACGGGATGGAGTCATTCTGCAGAGACAATCACATAATGAAATACTTATTCATATATTTATTACACAACATCCATTAAGTCCAGACAGAGTCTTTAACCATGAGTCGAAACAATTAATCACCTAAAATAGAAGAGCCAAACCAGCTTTTAATAAAATGTGCTGTCATATTAATAAAAACAAATATAGTCTACTTAAGCTGGCCTCCATATTAATTAGTTCATTCCATCCTAAGAGAAGCATCTAGTCCGAATCAATTGGTTTGTTACGACAAACCCAATAACGGACATCAGTCAATGCCATGCACACGCTGTTAGACATTCATCTCCCGCAGGAAACATCCGAAACACTGAGTCTGGAAGGCCACGCCGGCGCCCGAGGCTGATGAATGCTTTGTTGGTCAAAATATAAAGCAGCAAACAAAAAAAGAGAAACGCATGAAAGGATGCGAACGTGAGTGAGTCAGAGGAGGAGGGCAGCGAGAGTAAACCCATGATGATTTCTCATTAGCTGCACACTTTTTTCCCTCGCGAGTCTCCCGAGGCCTTTTAACATTATGGATTTTGAAAATCTCCCTGTGTCCGCCGCTCAACCTTTATATTTGCCGTTAAAACGACAAGGCAAACAAATTGACTCCCCTTGTTGCTGGGAATGAAAAGGTAAGATGTCATTTGTCAGGCGTTTAGAAAGACGACGTGCTTCAATCTGAAACCGCAGGTTTTCTGGTAAATCCCTCACTGGCTTCCTCTCTGCCAGTGGCTTTCTGGAGCGATTAACCCAACATATGCTCACCCGGCCTGACGGAAGATTACAGCTCTCCAGTGCCGTTTCCACACGCTTCCGGTCAGTGGAGAAAATGCGGAATATGCTGCAGAACGAGAGGGAAACGTTAGGATGATTGAATCTGGTGGTGTTCTGGTTTATCGGGTGGAAACGGTCGGTGTCTTACTTCTTCACTGGGACACGACCCTCTTGGTTGGGCTGCAGCTTAAGTCTCGTGAAGCTGGGGAGAAACACAACCATTTCATTGAAAAGTTACATCAGTCATTCTCTGGGAACGATGCCATTGTTTGGACTCATGTCTCCATATCTTACTATTGATGAACTGGATACTGAACTAATGCAATGTAAAGGTTTTTCACCAGAATGTCAGATCATTTAAAGATCCCATTCATCACTTGTACATTATTATTGGATGGATGGATGGATGGATGGATGGAGGGAGGGAGGATGAATGGAGAGATGGATGGATAGATAGAGGGAGGGAGGGAGGGAGGGATGGATGAAGGGAGGGAGGGGATTGATGGATGGATGGATGGATGGATGGAGGAATGGATGAAGGGAGGGGATGAATGTATGGATGGATGGATGGATGAAGGGAGGGGATGGATGGATAAGTGGATGGAAGGAGGGGTGGATGAAGGGAGGGGATGGATGGATAATGGATGGATGAAGGGAGGGAGGGGATGTATGGATGGAGGGAGGGAAGGATGGAAGGATGAAGGGAGGGAGGTGATGGATGGATGGATGGATGGGGAGGATGAATGAATGGAGAGATGGATGGATAGATAGAAGGAGGGATGGATGGATGGATGAAGGGAGGGGATGATTGATAGATGGATGGATGGAGGGATGGATGAAGGGAGGGGATGAATGGATGGATGGATGGATGGATGGAAAGAAAAGAGGTGTGGATGAAGGGAGGGGATGGATGGATGGATGATGGATGGATGAAGGGAGGGAGGGGATGGATGGATGGATGGATGGATGGATGGGGAGGATGAATGAATGGAGAGATGGATGGATAGATAGAAGGAGAGATGGATGGATGGATGAAGGGAGGGGATGGATTGATAGATGGATGGATGGAGGGATGGATGGAGGAATGGATGAAGTGAGGGGATGAATGGATGGATGGATGGATGGATGGATGGATGGATGGATGGATGGATTGATAGATGGATGGATGGAGGGATGGATGGAGGAATGGATGAAGTGAGGGGATGAATGGATGGATGGATGGATGGATGGATGGATGGATGGAGGGAAAGAAAAGAGGTGTGGATGAAGGGAGGGGATGGATGGATGATGGATGGATGAAGGGAGGGAGGGGATGTATGATGGAGGGAGGGAAGGATGGAAGGATGAAGGGAGGGAGGTGATGTATGGATGGAGGGAGGGAAGGATGAAGGGAGGGAGGTGATGGATGGATGGGGGAGGATGAATGAATGGAGAGATGGATGGATAGATAGAGGGAGAGAGGGATGGATGGATGGATGGATGGATGAAGGGAGGGGATGGATGGATGGATGGATGGATGGATGGATGGATGGATGGATGGATGGATGAAGGGAGGGGATGAATTGATAGATGGATGGATGGAGGAATGGATGAAGGGAGGGGATGAATGGATGGATGGAGGGGATGGAAGGAGGGGTGGATGAAGGGAGGGGATGGATGGATGAAGGGAGGGGATGTATGGATGGAGGGAGGGAAGGATGGAAGGATGAAGGGAGGGAGGGAGGAAGGGGATGGATGAATGAAGGCAGGAGATGGATGGATGGATTTATAGATAGAAGGAGGGAGGGATGGAAGGATGAATGGATGGAGGGATAAACAGATAAATAGACAGATAAATAGACAATAAGATAAAAGATATTAAGATAAACAAACTGACAAATAAAAAACATAAATAGATAAAAGATAAATACATAATGAAAAAGATCAAATATAAAAATAATTGTATAAACAAATAAATAAATAGACAAAAAAATAATAAATGCATGTATTGTTTTTCGATAATACTACAATAAGGTCTAATTTGTTAACATTATGTAATGTATATTAACATGAACTAACCATGAGCAATACATTTGTTATTGTATTTAATCTTTGTTAATGTTAGTTAATAAAAATAGTCATTCATTGTTTGTTCATATTAGTTCACAGTGCATTTACTGATATTAACAAATACAACTTTTGATTTTAACAATGCATTAGTAAATGTTGAAATAAACAATAAGATAATTAAATTGTGTAGAAGTGCAGTTCATTATTAGTTCATGTTAACTATACATTTCAAAAACTATTCATGAAATTAATTCATTATGGGTTTAAAAGAGAAATCATGTAATATATGTGTGAGTCGTTCTTGATCTGAACAGGTGAAGGTCCACGATGGTCCATCCATCAAGAACCGCTCACACATATATCACATGATCTCTCTTTTAAACCTATAATGAATTAATTTCATGAATTTCACGAATGTTCTGCAGGTACTCACGCTTTCTCCAGACAGGACTCTCTGCCCATGTTCTGAGCGAGTAGGTTAGACGCCAGACTAAACAGCTCATCTGCCCACTCCTTTATCAATGACAAAGCACAAACAAAACACGCCATTTTCATTCCAAACTATTCAGGTCAAGTATCCTGACAGAAATTAATGCTGCACAAATATCTCACCGACAGAAATATATATCATGCTCTCAGGGCTTGACTTTTGCTCTCCAGACACTGGAGTGGTTTTCCAAAGTTACGAGCCACTCCGCATTTTCACTGGCCACAACTTTGACAATGATACAATGGGGAAAAACTGCTATATAGATATTTTTAATATTATCTCATAATTTGGCTGCAGGAATATTAGGCTGCTGTCCCTTTAAGACCTGACGCACCAATCCATTACACTGTTACACATGCATTTACTTTCTCAAATGTTTACCTTCACTTAAAACATAACTGTGTTTACATGAATTACGTGAATACACTCCAGTGTGTGTATTTGACTGTTTAAGTGCAATAAGCGGCGGAAAAGAACTTAATTTAGTACTGAGAGGCGGCTTTATGTGCCGCACTTTGGGTGTTTGAGCACAGAATCTGCAGGAATGAGTCAAATTATGCGCAATACTGAAATGTACAACCTGTAACAGCAACAATATTCATCCGGAGCAAATGAAACGAGTGAGTGAGTGAGTGAGTGAGTGAGTGAGTGAGTGAGTGAGAAGAGGCGGGTTTGTGTGTCACTCGCTGTCGGAGAGATTAGAGAGAAAGAGTCGCTGGTATTGTGAATCTTTTTTTATATATATAGCCTATATATATATATATATATATATATATATATATATATATATATATATATTTTTTTTTTTTTTTTATGAATCAGTTCTGTGGGAAATGAATATTGGAAGCATTTCAGTTATTTCAGTATCGACCTGTATCGGGAAATCTATATTTTTTACAACACTATTGCACTTAGTTTATTATTTTGGATTGCCTTTTTAAAAGACTACAATTTAAAAATGTATATATAAAAGTATAAAGTGTGTGGTAGGAGTGACTGTTACACACCACCACTGAAATACACCCGCGGCTGGTGTTATGTCAAGCCCTGCATGCGCTACTTATGTGATCAGATGTTCTGATGCTGATGAAAACACCTTGGCGACGTCTTCTTGGAAGGCCATGAAGTTCAGGTACTGGATATTGACCATGTCGGGTCCCGTCACCACCGTTAGCATCCGGTTCTCTATCCGTCCCACCAGATTGCCCACATCCAGGAGCTCCCGGAGCTTTGCTTCCTGAGGGAAAACAATAATGAAGCTTCGCTGCCATAAAACATCTCAAGTAAGCCAGTAAGCCTCTTTACGGCTGATCTCGCCCACAAGCGTTTCCCACGAGCGCTTTATCCGTACGATAAAAACTGCTGAACACCTGCTGATGATGGAAGAACATTCAACACATCCGCTGGTTTCACTTCAGGACTCAAACACATTCACATTTAGAAACCGGAACCCAAAAATGACATTTATAAGTTAAAACTGGATTCAGTTTGGATTTAGACCTTCAACTCTGGCTCTACATAGAAAAATTTAAAAATATTATCCACAATAGTAATCATTATTATAATCAAGGCCTGATCATACCAAGGACGATAACTATATAGTTCAAGGTATTAAAGAATAACAGAGTTCACACCACAACTATAAAGATAGAAGCACAGGGAATCCATTGACAGCCAATCAGAATCCACCCTGCTTTAAAGAACTCGAGCATTTAAAGTGGCAGATGACAAAACTGCAGTGCACTTGTAATAAACAGAACAATATCAATATATCTAATATCGTTATCGTTATAGTTATCGTTCTTGGTTTGAAGATTGTGTCTGCTTAACTGAATACGTGACTTTAACTTCCACATAACATGTATTGTATTATAGCTGTATATTACTGCCATTTGGACATTACCTTGACACACTTATCTCTGGCTGATTACAGAATACTATGAAAGCTTGTTTCTGCCAGGGAATAAAAAAAAGTAAAACGTAATTGTGACTTTTTATCTCACAATTCTCAAATGTCAAAATTGCGAGTTATAAACTCAAAATTGAGAGGTACAGTATAAATACTTTTTTTACTCACAATTCTGGGAAAGTAAAAAAAAATTGCTAGGTATACACTTTCAAAAACATTATATCTCGCGATATTCTATTCAGCCGAAACAAACTTTGTTGCATTATTTCCCTGTTATCACAGTAAAGCTGATTTGAAACAATCTGTATTGTAAAAAGCGCTATATAAATAAAGGTGACTTGACCTGTATCTCATAATTACTTTTTTCTAAGAATTGTGAGAAAAAAAAATCTGCTTTGAGAGAAAAACGTCAGAATTGCGAGCTAAAAAGTTGCAATTAACCTTTTTTAGTTGTTTTATTCCGTGGCGAAAACAAAAGTGCACAGAACACTTCCAAAATTGTGCCTCTGAAAAACAAGCATTTTCTGTAAAGCTCCATTGGAACAATATGTATAGTGGAAAAGTGTTATGCAAATAAACTTGATGAAATGCATATGCTCACACAGGAATATAATTTCCTATAAATGTGAAATGTAAAAATAAAACAGTGTCTGGTTGCTTTGCATGCAGATCAGATGCTCTGTTCCTGTCCAAGTGGGCGTTTGTTGGCAAGAACAAGCTGCAATGTGGACCTGATGTTATGCCAAAAAAGCCCTCGCGTCTGTAGCTCTGATGCCTGGAGTGTTGCTCAGGTAGGGAGCATGTCTCTAGTTTTGGAGCTGATATTTCATCTGAAGCGTCGTCCAACAAGTGTGTGTCTGCGCGCGCACATGCAGCTGTGCAACAGGTGTGTGTGTGTGTGTGTGTGTGTGTGTGTGTGTGTGTGTGGCCTCTCAGCTGTCAGTAATTACAAGCCAAAGCAGTGACTCTCCAATCAAGCGCTGATGAGCGAGTGCCATCCGTGCCACAGCAGAACCAATGCTTCAACAAATATAATCCAGCATAAAAACACTCGCTGCCAAACGTGTGTGTGGATGTTTGAACGAGAAACTGCGCACAAGCAGCAAATCCCATGAGCACAGGAGCACTTCCCCGAGAACAAATGGAAAAAGACACCCGACGGTTTTCCATCAAGAAAAATCTAATGTTTTATCAATTTCGGCTGTGACTCACAAAAAACAATAAACCTACAATAACACACCCCAGAGGAAACCGAAGCCATTAAAGAGTCTAAACCCATCAGTGCTCACGGAGGGCTTTGGTAATTTCAAAGATGGTTCAATGAGTAATATTACATTTTGAATTGTCGTCTTGCCACTTGAGGGAGCGAATGATTGAATGGCGCCACCAATGTTTCGCTCCAAACTAGCATTTAGATGCATCGCTAAATGATGCTCGTAAATATTTGATTCAGTCGCATTCAGTCGAAACGATGTGCAAACACTGAATAGACTTTCACACTCAACACAGAGTATATCAAAGAATCCAACGTAAAGGGATAGTTCACATAAAAATGGAAAAATCTGTCATCATTTACATTCCCTCGAGTTGTTTCAAACCTGTATGAGTTTCTGTCTTCTGTTGAACACAAAATAATATAATGTTGGTAATGACGGCACACATTGACATAGTATTTTTTTTCCTACTATGGGGTCCATCAACTGTCTGGTTACCAACATTCTTCAAAATATCTTCTTTTGTGTTCAACAGAAGACAGAAACTCATACAGGTTTGGAACAACTTGAGGGTGAGTAAAGGATGACAGAATTTTCATTTTTAAGTGAGCTGTTCCTTTAAGGCCGCTTGTCCAGATGTTAATAAAAACGTACCAAAGAACTGAATGAAGCCTGTCAATGAAGGACCACACAAAATAGAGCCGGAGCAAAGAAAAGTCATGCAGGTTTGAAACAACATAAGGGTGAGTAAATGATGACAATATTTTCATTTTTGGGTGTATATATTATATATCAATATGACTATACAATTATAATAAATATTATTAAATGGCTCAAACAGAAGAGCGTTGGCGCTTGCAACGCCAAGGTCATGGGTTCGATTCCCAGGGAAAGCAAGAACTGATAAGAATGTACATGAGTATAGCTTGAAATGCAATGTAAGTCGCTTTGGATATAAGCGTGTGTCAAATGCATAAAAATGTCACTGTAAAATAAAAACAATAATACAAGAAAAATAATACAATACTAATTTAACTGTAAAGTTACAATGCTAAAATGTATGGCTGTCTTAATTTCTTCATCTTCAAATGTTAAACCATCAAACTTTTATTTTTAAATTGTATTATTCTTAAAGCTTCTCTTTTGTTAATAAGAGCTGCTCTTTACAAGTACACTTAAAAAAAAAAAATAACATCCATAATAACTGATTTTATTCAAGTCAAAAATATGATTTAACATCCCTGAGGCAACCTATATAAACCAATGTATACCAAAGTGAATTAACATTAGTTAATGCATTATTGTAAAGTGTTACTCGAATCTGTATGGGTTCAGTCAGCAGAAACAGCTCTTTATAGCAGGTGAAGCTCATAATGAGAAGCGTTCACTGAATCGAGCCGCTCTGAGACTCTGTATTTTATTTCCTTTTTATTCTAAACTGTTTTAATTATTCTTATTTATTTTGATTGTTTTAATAACTTTGAATTACCATTGTGTATGAAATGTGCAATATAAATAAACTTGCCTTGTAAATGAACACAGTGTCATGCTTCAACCTGAAACACGCAGCGCATATATTAATATCATTATCACAGCCTATCCGATTTGATAATCACATTAAGCCATAAGGCAATTCCAGTTTTATTTCAATGAGTCGTGCAGCCCTACTGGCAACCATTCACCACAACCTAGCGCTGTGGTGACGACTTTTTGCACGTGAAAAAAGAACAATATTCTTTAATAATAACACAATTTTAATGCAATACTTTTCTGTGCACATGTAAAGCTTCCAATAAAGCTTTCACATACAGTACAGGTCAAAAGTTTGGAAACATTACGATTTTTTTATATTTTTGAAAGAAGTCTCTAAAGCTTATCAAGGCTGCGTTTATTTGATCAAAAATACAGAAAAAAAACCAGTAATATTGTGAAATATTATTACAACTTAAAATAATAGTTTTCTATTTGAATATACTTTAAAAAATAATTTATTTCTGTGATGCAAAGCTGAATTTTCAGGATCATTACTCCAGTCTATCACATGATCCTTTAGAAATCATTCTAATATTCTGATTTATTATGAGTGTTGGACACAGTTCTGCTGCCTAATATATTTGATGAATAAAAGGTTAAAAAGAACTGCATTTATTCAAAATAAAAAAATATTTTCTAATAATATAAATCTTCTTTACTATCACTTGTGATCAATTTAACACATCCTTGCTGAATAAAAGTATTGATTTATTTCAAAAAAAGAAAGAAAAAAATTACTGACCAGTAGTGTATATTGTTGTTACAAAATATTTCTATTTTTAAAAAATGTGCTTCTTTTTTTTTTTTTTTTTTTTTTTACTTTTTATTCATCAAAGTATCCTAAAAAAGTATCACAGGTAATGAAAAAATATTAAGCAGCAGAACTGTTTCCAACTTTGATAATGAATCATCATATTAGAATGATTTCTAAAGGATCATGTGATAGACTGGGGTAATGATCCTGAAAATTCAGCTTTGCATCACAGAAATAAATGATCATTTAAAGTATAATAAATTGAAAACCAATTATTTTAAATTGTAATAATATATCACAATATTATTAATTTTTTTTCTGTATTTTTGATCAAATAAATGCAGGCTTGATGAGCAGAAGAAACTTCTTTCAAAAACATTAACAATAGTAATGTTTCCAAACTTTTGACCTGTACTGTATGTGACCGCAGTGAGGAGAACGAGTGTGCCGCACACATCCTCAAAAATGAAGCCAAAACATTGATCGCCCCCTGGTGGCTGGAAGCAGTATAGGTAAAAAAAAACCCGCCATGTCCGTCACATCGAATGTGACACTAGAGAAACAAAAAAAATCGAATATTTTTTTCCAAAGATGGTTTCTGTCAATTTAGGAAGTTTTTCCAGGTTTTAGTTAGTTATTCGATGCTATAAAATGTTCCGAATGATTTCATCAGCAATGACCGTTTCCATTTTTCAACAACAAAAGGAAGTGGAAAAGTCCATCTTTATTACGGTCTGTGGAAGAGACACCTCTTGGCTTTGTTTCAGACAGGATCTTCCTGTAACCCTCATGACTCATGATTGGGTTCGGGCCCCGGGGCCCTTACAGCCAGACTACCGTTACACTTTTATTTAAAGCAGTTTCCTCCGACAGCATGACAGACGACACAGGTTCATTAGTGAAAGACTCTGTGTGTACTGCAGACATGGGCTCTGAATAGCACATGAATAATACATGCAGTTATTGAATATTAAATTGAATCTTTAAAAGGGGAGTTCTGTGTGAACTGGACAGATGTGTGAGAGTCTGGCTCTAAGGAAAGATCAAGCCTGTAAATAGCCGACTTGTTGCATGATTATTTCCATTGCATTTAATTTTTCTGCATTCTTTTGCATTTTGGCGTGTAGTATTTTTAACATTTTTGGTTTAGTGCGCAGAAATATTCTCATCACCTTATGCATCATGAACACAGGCATTATTATCTCTGTAAACTCTCTCACGTGTGCATGTTTCATGCAAATCTGCGTTTTATATTCTCTGCAGGACGCCTGGGCAGAATGAAAGGTCCTGTTGAGAGGAAAATAAATTGGATTTAGATTTATCTGCACACCTGCATATATTACAGCACTCCAGCACACTGACACATGCAGACGTGCACACGCTCTTTTGTAATGAGAGACCTCTACATTTTCTATTTGTCTGATGGAATTCAGCGCTGTGATAAAACAATTCATCGTTGATCATCACAGTGAAAAATCAAGAGCGAGTTAATTGCTTTCGGCAGCATAATTTAAACATGCTCTTTAAAAGAATAATATGAAAATAAGTGGTGCTTGGCCCTGCTCGTTACGGTTGCTACTGTGGGTGGTTGGCAAGTAGTTTTAGGATGGTTGCTAAGGTGTTGTTATGAGGATCTGGGTGGTTGTTATGGTGGTCACTTACTAACAGCCAAATCCGAAAGAGTGTTTTCTCGTCAAGTAGGATTTTATTGTCTGCTAATTAGGGCTGCATGATTAATCACAATTAAAGTGAAGTTGCGATATGGCTTAGTACCATTACAAAATCACAAAAGCTGGGATTTAATAAGTGAATATATGCGCTGTGTTTTTCAGAGTGAAGCGCAGCATTGTGTCCTTTTACACGTGTACAGCTCATGATACAGTGAACCTTACAACATCAACTCTTTCCCTGCAAATGACGGACTTTTCCAGCTTTCCCAGTTTTCCCTGTTATACTGTAATGTTATTACACATCTTCTGAAAGAGTACAGAATCTCCTGATCAAAACACAGAAGAAGAAGCAGAAACAAGCGATATGAGCATTGCTTATGCAACATTTAGTTTGGCATAAACGTGATTTTCTCCGCTTTTTGTTTAAAATGTTGCTTTTTTATGAAACTTACCCATATTCAAGTTTTTTTTTTTTTTTTTTTTTTTAAGTAAAGATGTTCTTTCTTTCTTTTGATATTGCATGTTCAGATATTCATACAACAAAATATTCTGGGGACCATGAAATTATTGTGAAAATGATCAAAAACATTGGTGGAAGCTGGCAAAAAAAAGTTAATACTTTTATTTTCCTGTTTATTAATGTCAAGTTGCTTTGAACAATCTGTATTGTATAATATTGTATAGTATAATATAAAGCTTGATTTAATAACAGTAATATAATAATAATGATAATTATTATTATTATTATTATTTTAATTTAGTCATATTGATTTATAATCACAAAATTTGGGGCCAAATTTTCACAACAGCAACAAAAAAAAAAACTGCATTTTAAATCACAATTTTTATCAGGAAAATAATGTATCTACATGTAAGCAGCATGAGATGATCCTCAGAGCAGTTTTGTTTTATTTTTAATTTTTCAGTTAAAATTTACAATGGTGATATTTGAAGACTTCAGATGCAAAAAAAAAAAAAAAGAGCTGTTTTTTTTTAAATCAAGCTCATATGTTTAGGTTCAGTAATTTCACTTCAATGGCATTGAAAAGATTATTAGTCAGTTACTGAAATGCCTTATTTTCAAAAATCTCAAGACAAGAGTCAAATTAATAACATAAAAATGCTTATATAAAAGAAAAATGTAAGACGGACTTGAGAGGTTTTTTGCATCTGAAATTTTAATTTTTTGTTTCGTTTAAAAAACATATAATAATATCTATATTATTTTCATTTTAGGGGCAAAAAGCATTTTAAAATCACAATATTTAACAGGAAAATCATAATTAGATCCGTCCCCCCCCCCAAATCTGCTGAACTGAAATCCTAAGGTTACTGGGTTTGTTCAAATCCCTGAATAGTAACATTGATGCTTTCCCAAGCAAACACCATTAACAATGGCTCCAGACACACTCAGTCCACCTACACCTGTGATAATCACGGTCCCTGTAGTCTGTCTCCCTTTAGGCCTGGAAAGAATGCTCTGAAAAATGCATATTCATTATAATGATGGCGGAGCTGTGAAGGAGGAGGTTTTAAATGAGATGAGTCAGCGTGGATGAGCCCGCAGGCGAGCCGGTTCCCGGTCTCCCGCTCCAGAGCCGTGTCATTGTTGTCACCTTGTCCTCCGCGCCATGTTGGATGCCCTTTCTCAACCTCATTAGCTCCGCTGCCTTTGGCTTTGGTCACATACAGGGAGCCTTTCCACAAGAGTTTCTATGGCAACATGCATCAAGACCTCACTGCCTTCGGGAGCCGGATTTAACCAAACCACGTCGTATCAAAGTAAAGGGCCACGGTGCATCTGCTCTGACCACAATCATCAGCTTTGTGCTCGCTGGATCTCTTTCAACCACCAAAGACACGTGAACGACCTCACGGACAATGAGATTCACCGTGACGTCGAGTCCAGCCTCTTCATGCCGCTGATAAGCAATTTAAACAAGCGTGGTGTGTTAGTAGCCTACATTTATTATTTGTATGGCGCTTTTAACAATCGTTTCGGAGCAGCTTCACAGAAAGTCATCTGTGTCAGTGTGACTAAATAAATAAATCATGAATAAATAAAAACATTAATGAGTGAGATCTTTCTTTAGTGTATAATGTTGCTGTTTGATCATGAACAAGCTCCAGTTATTCTCTATACCAGTGTCAGTGTTCCTGAACTCCCTGAAACGCCTCCATTGTAGTCTTGAGTTTCTTCCGGGAACGAACACGTCACAATATTCCTCATTTAAATAATTAATCCGCAGAATAAAGGGGCGGGGCCTGGTTGAGTTAGTTAGTAGTGTGTTAAACTGGCGGTTATGGAAAGGGGCGGGGCATTTCCCAAACACACTCGAAGCACTCGACCAATCACAACACACTGCTCCATCCGACCAATCAGAGCGCAGTGTGCTTTTCAGAAGGAGGGGCTTCATAGAGACAGGAAGTAAACAGAGCGTTACTGACAGACTGGGAAGAGAGGAGCCGCAACAATGGAGAATATGGGGAACATAATGTTCTAGTAGAGCCAAAAACAACATTAAGACTTTGTAAAAGGGCTCTTTAAAACTGTTCACTGAAAGGTTCTTCGGCGAACCAAAAAAAATGTCTTCTATGGCATTCCTGTGAAAACCCCAAACTTCATTTTCAAGAGTGTAAGAATGAGCAACAGTGACTAATTACAGCACATTATCACCTGAGTTTCACACACACCGTGAGCTTGGATTGTAAAGTAAGCCTGCGAGTGTGTGTAAGTGTGTTGAGATCAGAAGTGTGTGTGCAGAAGGAGGACTGGTGTTGTGGAGCTGATCCTCCAGGCACTGGGTTGAGAAGTGGGCAGGAATCAAAGGCTATCCTCTTGGTTCTGGCTGAAGTCCCACTGATTCTTCTGTCTGCTTCACGCTTGAACGGCTCATTACCCAAAGAAGAAAGGGGTGGTACCTTTATTTGAACTAAAAATATATGCAGTTGCATGGATAAGAGCAAATTGCACCGGCTGATAGCGCAGTTATTTGCAATGCAGACAACACTATCCAACACACATAACCAGTGCTGAACACAGCTGAACACAATATATTTGTATTGTGTTATATAGTATTTATAAATATACCCTAGTGAAAAAAATACTTTATTGTATTTGAAACATATTCCCTTTTTCAATGGTACATTGCAAATATACTAACAACAATTCTTTAAATATATTAAAAGTATATTAGCATCATGCTTTTACCTATTTTCACAATACAACTTTTAACACACATATTGTACTTTAATATATTTTCTAAAAAATATATATTTTAGAAAAATATACTTGAAGTGAAAATTCTGTTTATTTTTTAAAAGTGTATTTATTTGCACTTTGTTAAAAAATATATTTTAGGTATATTTTAACTGTGTGCTGGAAATGATCATTGTAATAATGCATTAAATTTCAAAATGCATTTTAGTATACAATAATATTTTGTACAAAGTATAGCTAAGTTTTATTTGTCTAATAATGTGCATTTGTTATTGAAGACAAAGTATGCATATTTTTCAAATATGCAAAAGATGCTGGAAAAAGGAAGAATTTTTGGGACCTGGAGGATTTTCCTGAGGAACATTGGTCAGTTAAACTGCTCAAGACATAAAAGAGACTCGAGGATAACCATTACAAACCATGGAAACAGCCGTGGATCATCCAGGGAACAACACTTTAAGAATCAAGGGTTCATAATCTTTTGCACGGGGTCATTTTTATAAATTCAGCTTTTTCTTTTCTTTTTTTTTTGTGTTGTGGACTATATGTAACCCTCTTTTATGTAAAATATCTTATTCAGGACAATACTAAATACAAAATAACATGCATTTTGTATGATCCCTCTTATTTTGTTACAATAATGAACATTTTGCAGATTCTACAAGGTGTATGTAAACTTCAGAGCACGAATGTATATGACATAAAATGTTTGTATACATATATATATATATATATATATATATATATATATATATATATATATATATATATATACATAAAATTTCTTTTTTTACTTTATATTTGTTTATACATTATATATATAAACAAATATAAAGAAAAAATATATATAATTATATTAAACAAATATAAAATTATATATATATAAACAAATATAAAGTAAAAAATATATATATAAAAAATGTATAGAATGATATATATATATAAACAAATATAAAGTAAAAAAAAGAAATGATATATATATATATATATACACACACATATAAATAAATAAATTTGCCCTTTAAAATTTGGAGATAAATATGTCATTAATATGCAGACTTGGACAAACTACAGAGCACTTGTGAGACTCATGGCAGAGCGGGAACAGTCTTTCCATGAAGCATATGGTCATTAACAACAGCAGTGCCATTAGCAAAGCTCTGGTTGCTTTTCAACAGATGGATGCATGTAAACAACCACCACTTATGGAGACGATCTGCTTGGTTTTAAGATGTATCATATACATTTATGACATAAACGTCTCGTTATCTTCTCCATTTTTCAACGGAATAATTATCAGGATGTCATTGTTCTCGCTGTGTGCTTTAACGAGCAGCCAAGAACCCCGAACGTTAAAGATCTGGTGAACGAGGGAAAGATGAACAGTTCTTCTGCTCTCTTCTGTATTCATCTGCCGTCGGCTTCTCAAGCGCACCACAACTCAATACCATCCTTCTTCTTTTCAATTAACAACACATCTTTAATGACTTACATAAACAAGCAATTCCAAACAAAAGCAGCAGGATATTTTTCATGGTCTCAGCGTACTAGTGATTAAAATCTCATTCAAAATCCTTTCTCAATAAAGCAGTAAAGGGGAACAGCGTGCACTTAGGAGGCACCGGCTACTCTGGGACGAACAAAACCCAAAAGATTATGTTAGTGAGCTACCATAAACGTGAAAAGGAGGGAAAGCTTAAAAAAAATAAAAAAATAATAATAATAATAATAATAAAAAAAAAATATATATATATAGTAAAGTGTAATTTATTCCTGTGACCAAAGCTGAATTTTCAGCATCATTACTCCAGTCTTCAGTGTCACATGATCCTTCAGAAATCATTCTAATATGATGATTTGATGCTCAAGAAACATTTCTGTGATATTTTCATATTTTTCCGGACTCAAGTGGACTATATTAGTGGAGTAATGTAGGGAATAGTGAATGAGGGAATGTGGGGGTGATTTCGAACACAGGCCTCATTTTCAGTTGTTTGTCAGATCCCGTCTATAGTAAAGTGGTTGTTCTTCTTGTATTCCTGAAGAAGTTTTAAAGGGTTAAAGCAGAGTTTAGTTTCTAATAGCATTTCTCCAGCATGCATTATGTCTTATTGGGTGCTGAGTGGCTCAATCGATCATTCGAGCATCGCTCCTTCACTCTCTCAGAATGATACAGCGTCTCATTTTCAGTCTGAGTAAATGGCTTCGACCTCTACATCCAGGGGTGGATGGACGGTCTGTTGTGGCTCGTGAACGCCGTCATATAAACGCTCCGCTGCAAGATTTATTCATCTGGCTTTGACACCAGCACACTGCGTTTCCCAGAATCACTCTCAGTCATGACACTCGAGTCACGAAGATGCACTCGCACTCGCTCGCAGAAGATGCTATATATCATGAGAGAGAGAGAGAGAGAGAGAGAGAGAGAGAGAGACTGGGCTAATCTCCACCTCAGTACAAGCAGATTTAGAGAAATTAACAAATAATAACACATACACACGACTGGTCAAACGTTTGGAATAAGTAAAGATTTACAGTATATAGTAAAACCATTATATTGTGAAATATTATTACCATTTAAAATAAAGCTTAAATAAAAATCAGCATCGTTACTCCAGTGTTCAGTGTCACATGATCCTTCAGAAATCACTCTAATATGATGATTTGATGCTCAAGAAACATTTCTGATCATTATTGATGTTGAAAACAGTTATTTTTCATATTTTTGTGGAAACGACTATTCAGAAGTTTGGGCTAAAAAAAGAAAAGAAAGAAAAAATGAATTAATTATTTTATTCAGCAAGGATGCATTAAACTGATCAAAACATTTGACAGTTTAGACATTTGACATTTCTAAATGTTACAAAATATTTCTAAATGAAATAAATAAACTTTCTATCCGTAAAAGTATCGTGAAAAAAAATATTTTTTGTTTCAACAGAAATACCAAGTAGCAAAAACTGTTGTAAACATTGATAATAATAAGAACAATGATTAATAGTTGAGCACCAATAATAGTTGAGCATCAAATCAGCATGATTTGTGAAGGATCATGTGACACTGAAGACTGGAGTAATGATGCTGAAAATTCAGCTTTGATCACAGGAATAAAAAAATAAATAAAAATAAAAAAATATATATATATATATATATATATATATTAAAATATTCACATAGAAAACAGTTATTTGCAGTGGTAATAATATTTCACAATATTACTGTTTTTACTGTATTTCTTATCAAATAACTGCAGCCTTGGTGAGCATGAGAGACTTCTTTCAAACTGTTTTAAAAATTTAATTATTCTTAATTTTTGATTGGTAGTGTAGAAGGTTGATTGGTTTTAGGTTTCGTAACGTCAGACATTTTTTATCCGACACGTTTGTAGCTGCAGCTGTGGTAACTAGAGCAGAGCTGGCAACCCGGATGCCGAAACACTACTGACTTCGTGATTGGTAGATAGGTGGAGGGCGGAGCATCAGGCCAAAACACAACATGACAACATCAACATCAGTTGAGGGGCTGCAACTTCACTTTTAAATGACAATATCCTGGCCGGACTACTGTTGTCAGTGATAGAAGTATTTGAAATGAACATGATTTATGTCTAGTGACATATCAGGGCCATTTTATGATTAATTGAAATACATTTCTTACATACGGTTCCTTTCATATTAATAATATTAATAATATAGAGTTCCTGCTGTATGAGTAGCCCGTGAGCTTGCAGCTCAACTTTGAAATCAGCATTTGCTGTGTCATTTTGCAGCGTGCTCTGAGAGACCCTCCACCTCCCCAGCTCCACCTGTACAGATCGTGTGTGTGTATCGGCAGTAGCACGTCCCGTACTTGCTCTGCAGCAGCGGCAGCGATAGCAGAAGACCAAGACCAAACATATCAGCTCTACCTATTACCAATCATTTGTTAATGTTAACAAACAAGTATTCATTACTTCAATGAGCTCTTTGTTTCTGCATTAAATTATAACATTTAAATTAAAGGGACACTTCACCCATTTGCATTAAGCTTTGTATTGTTAGAAACCCAGTCATATTTTGAATGGTCGTGCATTATTCCCTCAATTCCCCGGAGACGGGAGAAATAAGGATTTCAGTGTTGCAGTTCCTGCTTATAATGATGTAAAAATCGTAATTTCGTGTCATTCTAAGCAGGAAGTCCCATATCTTTGTAGAGGGGTTGAGACTACAAACACTCGTTCCTCATCTTTCCCAGGGGGCGGGACCCACTCACGTTACAGACCTATTACAGATCAGTGGGTGGGACTTCACTTTCTGAAACTCAAAGCAATATCCACCATCTTGTTTGGAAGCTAAGCTAACAGGCGCTGTGGAGCCAGATGTGAAGTTACGACAATAGCGGAGGGTACTCAATATGATATAGAAGAAGAGGATTTGGGAAGTCTGATGCTTGAATCAGGTGTTTGTGGCTACCTTTACGAGCCGTAAGATAGCGAAGCCTGTCTGTCGTGGACACGGACTGAACATCCCGGTACCATGCAATGATTCACCATTTCGAAAGAAATACAAACGAGGAGTAATTCACTAATGAGTTCGCCAACTAACTAGAAATTTTGCGTGAAATGAATTTGAAGCTCTGGTGGTAGCTAGCCTTGTAGACGGAAGAGTGATTTCTCTGATAGCCGGATACCTCATAGGCGGTGTTCTGGATTAGTGGGAGTGGCTTGCGGAGCTGTGCATTGTGGGAGTTGTTGTCTTCCATACAAATGCTCCCTAAAGTTACTTTCTGTCTTTCTTCGCTCAAGAAAGCACCAAATTCAAAATTGATGTTACATTTCGACTACATATATGACCCACTTTCAATAAAGATTAATGTTCCCACGGGTGAAATGCTCCTTTAAAGGGATACTCCACTTTTTTGGGTCATTTTACAACTCCCCCAGAGTTAAACAGTTGAGTCTTACCGTTTTCGAATCCATTCAGCCGATCTCCGGGTCTGGCGGTACCACTTTTAGCATAGCTTAGCATAGATCATTGAATCGGACAAGACCATTAGCATCTCTCTCAAAAAAATGACCAAAGAGTTTCGATATTTAGCGCCTGAAAATAGTCGACCCTATAGTCTACCAAGCTGGGGACTATTTTCAGGCGCTGCGTCATATCATTACGCCTGCTGGACTCATGGTACGGCAGCAAAGTTTCTTGATTATTATGCAGGAATGAGAGTATAGTTCCTAGCCATATCAGCCTAGAAAATCGCAACTTTTCATTTTCCATCGGCCTTAGTACACGATGTAACTACAGAAGAGTCAAGTTTTAAATAGGAAAAATATAGAAACTCTTTGGTCATTTTTTTGAGAGAGATGCTAACGGTCTTGTCCGGTTCGATGATCTATGCTAAGCTATGCTAAAAGTGGTACCGCCAGACCCGGAGATCGGCTGAATGGATTCGAAAACGGTAAAACTCAATTGTTTAACTCTGGGGGAGTTGTAAAAAGTGGAGTATCCCTTTAATGCCTTTTTCGCTAACTGTGATTTTGCATTATGTACATTTCTGAAATGCATAACTTAGACAGTTACCTCTGATAACAGATCACTCTAAATTGTAATGTGGACTCGTGCATTTTCTGTAAAGCTGCTTTGAAATTATGTGTATTGTGAAAAGCGCTATACAAATAAATGTGAATTGAACTGAATTACCATGCCAAACACTCAGAGATATCCTCATTTAAAACATGAGAAACTGGAAAGCACATCTAGACCACCTGAAACGGATGCCTACACCAGAGCTTCTTTCTGCAAGCGTTGAAATATTCTTAATTTTTGGCTGCGTGATCAACCACTTTCCCAAACGCTTGCATATCTCCTCAACATCCTTTTGATGGACCATCCACATCAAAATCAATGGATCTGCAGCGTAAACTCAAGCTAAAGCAGGTCTTCTGTTGACGACCACTGTGACGTTACGCATGAAATGACTCTTCATAGCATTTGTGCGTTTCGTTTGGCACCAGTGCCTGTTCTCTCATCTCACACACACAAATAACGTCCATGAGCGTCAGGAAAGAGTTCACCTGGGAGACCCGCAGCCCACGGGCTCCATATTTAGATCCAGATATAGCGTGGGTGCAGATGTCTGTCTGCCTGTGGCCATTCCACACCAGATTGCACAGACCATTACCCTCATAGAGAGATGCTTATCACCCACAAGAGCTATTAACCTATATAGGGCCTGGGAAACAGAGCACAATGCCGTAGTAACAGCTAAACCTCCATTACAAGGACATACTTATAAACGGATGCAAGTGAATGAAGGAGAATGAATAGAAAGTTACTGGTGTTACTAGTCCTGCAACTCTAACAGTGACACCCATCTTTTCCAGCATCCCACAAGTATTTTTCTCATTTATTTACTCCACAGACATCTCAAAAATGCGTTCAATGAGTTATAAGCCAAACCATCCAGTGCCAAGATTAATTAAAACATTAAAATGTTTCTTGTGGAACAACACTACTCCAGCACTGTGAATGAACTAATCACGCAAAATAAAACTATTGGCTATAAAACATTGATTGATGTATAAATACTATATAATTCAAGTTGATCGCAGCATTATCAAAATATATATATAAACATCCACCTTCTTTTACACAGCAGAAGTAATCTATTTACGGTGAATGTGCGACACGTTTCATTAGCCATTAAATAACTAGAAGCATAACAAAGTGCAGACAATTGTAAGACTATTTGCACTGCAAACCTGTGTTTATAATAATTTCAAATTATGATAAGAAATACCAGTTTGCAGTATCAAGCAGCATAGCACACTGTTTTGTACAGCTAAAAGTAACTAAAAGTGTTGCACATTCAAGTTACAAATGGCCGCTCCCCTTGCGTTTGAAGGGGTGGTATAATGCCCTTTTCACAAGATGTAAAACAAGTCTCTGATGTCCCCAGTGTGTGTGTGTGTGAAGTTTTAGCTCAAAATATCCCACAGATATTTTATATAGCATGTTAAAATTGTCACTTTTTGAGGGTGAGCAAAAGCGCCTCGTTTTGTGTCTGTTCCTTTAAATGCAAATGAGCTGCTGCTCCTGGCACAGGGGGCGGAGCTTCAACAGCTTGTGTCCTTTTACCTCACGCAGACACACACTGAAAATTTCAAAAACGTTTAGCCTTTTATGTTCAAACCGGAGTCAGACAATGATGGAGAGACTCAAGAAGAAGTGACAACATGTAGAAGCAACAGGACATTTCTGAATGATTAGTTGATGAATTTATGAAGCTTATGTGTAGTTATCTTCTAGTCATTGATAGCATATTCTGTCTTGATAATCTATTAATCGTGTTCCGGGGGCGGGGTTTATGTAAATTCTAGAGTTGGTGATGTCAATAACCCGGGAGGAATGTGGTGTAGTCTCTACCAGCCGTTTGTTGTAGTTCTTAAAAAGCGATTTCTTTAAAAGCAATTATCTCCCTTTGCTCTGAACTTTGAGCGTTGTAACTTTGCAGATTTTGTTTATGCTCAAACAGCAACATTACACACTACCTAAAGTTAGAAAAGTGAAATCATAATCAAACACCCCTTTAAAGATTGCAGTAGGTTTTTCTTCTTTGTTGTGACGTACATCTGAGTGAAACGGCTTCTTGAACAAGAACAAATGTATAGGGTGGGTCTTGATTTTGTCCATTTGGGAGTTGATTGAATGGTTCCGGTTTGCTATTGGTCGATCTCATGTGACTGACAGGTTGCTCCGCCCTCACGACAGTAAACAAGTCATCAGAAAAACAAAACAAGAACTGTCCATTTTGATTTCATGTTGACTTTAAACTAAGGTGGATAAGAAGTTGACTTGAATTAGCCTCCTTTTTTAGTTTTAAAATACGTTTGTTAAAAAGGCCACTATTATTCTTATAGTTAAGTGTCTTAGTTTCCTTTGCTATATGCCAAAATGACGCATTCGTCACAGCATCTGTCCAGCAGGCCAATCAGCGCCGCGGAAAAGACGTGCAGGTCAGTGCTCCCGCCCACTGAACGGAGTCTGACTGATTCGGGAAAGCGGACGGATGCAAGCTGTACTGTAACAATTAATCCTTGCTAAAGTTGTGTGCGTGCCTCTAAAGTAAGTTGCAGTCTGTTTATACTTTGTTCTTTACTCATTTTATGAACGTTGGAATAGCCCCACGTGTGTAAAAGTTAATGCATGCGAGTGACGATACGACCGAGCTCGTAAAGATGTTCGAATGTATATTTACATACTAGTTTCCTCACATATTTCATTGTTATATTCATAAGACATAATCTACGTGCCTTTTATTCATTATATGGTCTATTTAATATATATATATCGCTCACTTCTAGAGTCGAAGCACTCTTTGAGCGCATGCGCACTAATGTGATAGACAGAGCGGCTCCATTTCTGTCCTCAGCGCGCAAAGGTGTCGAATTTCAACCGCTCAGTATTAATCGTTTCTAGCAGTATACTTTTCCATATAATGGCACATTTGTTTTTCTTATTGTACTTTATTAATCATTGTAACTTAATATTCATTGTGGAGATTACTGTTACTATGTTTATTGTGACTACTATTATTTGTTATTTGTACTTATCTATTCTTCTTATATCTTTATTTATAGAAAACCACACACACATGCAAATCAGAATTATCCAGTGTACTGAGTTGTGGTGACAATAAATGGGTTATTCCCGAATACCTGATCACATCTGGTGAAAGTCTCTAACCGGACTCTGTGTAGTGGGTCTGTTATCAACCGGCAAATTCAGCTTCTACTAGCCAACATTTTTACATGGTCCTTCGAGCCGGATCCCCAGATTTACTACGTAAAGATGTCACAGCATGAAGAGGATGAGCCAGTCGTGCGTGTCAGGAGGAAAACAGCCCTCCCCGCACGATATGAAGAGTATGACCTCAGTGGCTTCACTCTCCCAAGACTGTTTCCAGAACCCATGTCACCACACTCTCAGTTTCATCGTATAGTGCCTTCCAGCCCAGAACCAGAGGGTGCATCTGGTATCACTCCAACATCGCTACTGCGCAAAGAGCCTGATCGTCCTCAACAGTGGTCTGATAATGAACCATGGGGAACCAGCATCCTCCAGCGTGAGAACAGGGATCTACGCCTTGCCCATGACAATCTGCTACAGACACTGCGGACGATGCAGCAAGAAAGAGACACATTCCAACAGGCTACAGACCAGTATTCACAAGAACTTTCGCAGCTGAAACGACAAATGCAGCAGCTACAGATCCAACTGGAGCAGCGACAGCCTGCAGCACAGTTTTCTCCTCCTGCCACCACTACGCGACCTGTACCTGCGCCACGCAGTTTGCTGAGAACACAACAGAGTGATAAGAGCTTTACACCAGTGTCAGCCCCACGATTCAGGTCTATTGAATCAGATCAGCCCAACCACAGTTCTGAGGATTTCCTAGCTCCAATAGCTATCCCCAGAGCAAAGCCGCACTCTCCTCACCACACGTCACACTCCGAAAGTGACAGGTGGGATGCAACAAGGGAGGAAAGAGCCTTCTCCAGAACTGAGACGCATTACAGACCGAGTCGTTATGCATCATACAAGCCAGAGAACGCAGCCCCTCAACCTTTTGAATCTGCCCAACGCTCTCACCTGCCGCGCGGAGCATCCAGCCCCGTTCCACCTGAGCTAGAGCAGATGTACCGAGGTCCGTCCCCCACAATTCCAGACTTTGTACATCCGAATCCCAGAGAATTCTCGCGGCTCAAGATAGCCCTGGAGAACATTCTCCCAGCTACAGCCACGGAGAGATTCAAATTCCAAATACTCACTGATCACCTCAAACTTGAGGAGGCACTGCTTATCGCTGATTCGTACAGTCATTCACAACTACCCTTCACAAAGACCATGGCAGCACTGGATCAGCAATACGGTCAGCCTCATCAGCTCGCATTGCAACGTATAGTAGAGCTCATGGATGGTCCAAACATAGCCAGTGGGGACATTAAAGCTTTCCGACTTTTCGCCCTCAGGGTTCGTTCCCTTGTTGGCATGCTAGAGCAACTAGGAAGGAAGGGCACCTTTGAGTTGCAGTGTGGCTCCCATGTCTCTCGGCTCCTAGGGAAGCTGCCGCACGACCTCAGGTCAAGTTTCCGACGCTTTGCACATCCTCACCAGGTGCCAATACCCACCCTTCTTGATCTGTCAGAGTGGCTGGAGTATGAAATTCAAGTGCAGGAGGACACATCAAGGTTTGTAGGAATTAGTCGTCGTGGATATCCAACACGAACACGTGAAGTGATCAGAGACTCTAAGCCATTCGCTAAAAGTGCCACCATTCTGTTTGGCACAGAGAAAGCACCTCCACAGACAAAAATGACACCTACAGCCAACAAACCTGCTTCAACCCCTTACTGCCCTTACTGTGACCACCATAAACACTCCCTCAACAATTGCAACAACTTTAAGCAGCTTACCATTGACCAGAAACGAAACTGGATAAGAGACTGCAACAGATGCTGGCGCTGCGGGAGGAATCATCAAGTTTCAGAGTGCAATCTGAAAATGCGCTGCAAACAGTGTAATGAACGCCACCTACTGGTCCTTCATGCCATCACTCCCAAGAGTGCAGACATCCCAAAGACAACCCCAAATGAAGGTCCTTCTTCTAATGCCTGCCTCCTCAACACTATGAACGAGATACTTCTCATTCGTAAGCCCCCTGCCAGCCGAAAGGTTCTTCTAAAGATCGTCAAGGTCATTATCCGAAATGGGGCAAACAAGATGAAAGCCTATGCCATTCTGGACGATGGATCGGAGAGGACCATCCTTCTGCACAATGCTGCCAAACAGTTGGGCCTAAAAGGTCAGCCAGAAGATCTGCCACTTCGCACAATCAGGCAGGAATTACAAATGCTCTCTGGTGCAGCAGTGTCCTTTCACATCTCCCCCCTGTCTCAGCCCAGCAAACTGTATCACATAAAGGGTGCATTCACAGCCCAACAGTTGAGTCTTGCTGAACATACACACCCGGTTAAGACCTTGAGGGAGAAATACCACCACCTCAGAGCGCTTCCTTTGAGCCATTTAGAGGCAGTTCGCCCTGTCCTGCTCATCGGATCCGACTACCCCCACCTCATTACGGCAGTGGAGCCAATCCGCCTAGGCCCCCCAGGGGGACCAGCAGCCATCAAGACTCGTCTCGGCTGGACTTTGCAGGGCCCTGTACAACACCTGCAACATGAGGTCAATGAACAACAGTGTCTTTTCACCTCAATGGCACCTCCAGAAACTGATCTTCTCAAACAAGTGGAGAGACTTTGGCAGATAGATGTGCTTCCCTGGCAAAGTGAAAAGATAAGCACAAGATCCAGACAAGACCAGGAAGCAGTGAAAATTCTGGAGAGCAAGACAGTGAGAGTAGAGGTGGATGGTGTTAAGCGCTATGCAACACCACTTTTGCATGTTAAGAACATGCCAGACCTCCAGGCCCCCAAAAATGCTGTTCTCCCTCATCTGCGAGCCACAGAGAGAAGGCTGGCCAAAGACCCAAAGCAAGCAGCTGCCTACACTGCAGAGATTCAGAAACTAGAGCAGGCAGGTTATGCAGTCAGGGTGGAACCAAGTGCTGAAACATGCTCAACTAACACCTGGTACATTCCCCATCACCTGGTCCAACACAACGGGAAGAACAGGGTTGTATTTAATTGCTCGTTTCAATATCAGGGTCAAAACCTTAACAAGCTCTTGCTCCCTGGACCTGTGTTAGGCCCATCTCTTCTCGCAGTGTTGCTCAGATTCAGAGAACATTCCATTGCTTTCAGCAGTGATATCAGGGGGATGTTCCACCAGATCAGATTACTTCCAGAAGACAGGCCACTCCTGCGATTTCTCTGGAGGGATCTAAAGACACAGGATCCACCCAGTGTTTATGAATGGCAAGTTCTCCCCTTCGGCACGACATGCAGCCCTTGCTGTGCAATCTTTGCATTACAAAAACATGTCCTCGACCATAGCCAACCTGGGGAAGACGTCCGCCATTCTGTCCTGAAGTCTTTCTACGTTGACAATTGTCTGCAAAGCTTCTCCTCAGTGGAAGAAGCGAAGAGTCTTGTTGACAAACTCAGGAGCTTATTAGCAGAGGGGGGTTTTGACCTGAGGCAGTGGTCCAGCAACCAGCTCTCGATCATAAGCCATTTACCTCCTGAGGCCAGATCAGATGGCACTGAACTTTGGATTTCACAAGGGCAGAGCAACACCCAAGAATCTACACTGGGGCTTCTCTGGAATCAACAAACGGACACGCTCTCTTATAAGTATCGTCCTATAGCAACCACTGAGACTACCATGCATACCATTTACAAAGTTGTGGCAAGTCAGTACGACCCCCTGGGCTATCTTATTCCCTTCACTACCAGAGCCAAGCTCATAGTGCAGCACCTTTGGGATAAGAAAAGGGACTGGGATGACCCACATTTACCTGTAGATCTTCTACAGACCTGGAGAGAGTGGGTGGAGGAGCTGCCTGCCCTGCAACACATTGTCCTTCCAAGATGTTACACCAGCCCAATCAGAGACACAGACATGAGTCAGAGAGAAGTACATGTTTTCTGTGATGCCTCTGAGCGTGCTTATGGATCAGTCGCCTACCTCCGCACAGAGGATCAACATGGGCAGGTAGAGGTGGCCTTCCTCACAGCCAGATCACGAGTGGCACCCAAAAAACAGCAATCAATCCCTCGTCTGGAACTCTGTGCTGCGCTGACTGGGGCACAGCTCGCTAAAGTAGTCAGAACAGAACTGAACCTTCCCATAAACCAATTCATTCTGTGGACTGACTCCACCACAGTCCTCACTTGGCTGCAGTCAGACTCTTGCCGATTTAAAGTGTTTGTCGGAACCAGAGTCGCCGAGATCCAGGACATCACAGACCGGCACACCTGGCGTTATGTACCATCAGCTCACAACCCAGCAGACGATATAACACGAGGGAAAAGCCTAAATAAGCTGGGACCAGACAGCTATTGGTACCAAGGTCCATCCTTTCTCAAAGATCCTCCAAATCTGTGGCCGGAAATCCCACATCCTGTGGCTACAGATGAAGACGAGCTTCGTAAAACAGTTCCCTGCTTCCTTACCTGCTTCACAGCCAGCTTGTCATTCCCTGACATCAGCCTGTATAAAACTTTTGAAGAGCTAATTGAATCCAGGGCCTGTCATGGGGCGGCAGGCAACAGTCCGACGGCTGATGACTACAGAACGGCTGAAATCAGTGTCCTACAACAAGCTCAGGAGGAGTGCTTTCCCTCTGAACTGGAGCAGTTAAAGGTGGGAAAATCACTTTCTAGAAGCAGTCGGTTAAAGACACTTGCCCCTGAACTTGACCATGAGACTCAGCTGATCAGAGTAGGAGGTCGCCTACGTTGGAGCCCTTATCTAGATCCTGATACAGTACACCCCGTTGTCCTAGACCCAAAACACCCAGGGCCCTATTTTAACGATCTGAAACGCAAGTGTCAAAGCGCAAAGCGCAAGTAACTTTGTGGGCGGGTCTCGGCGCTGTTGCTATTTTCCCGGCGGGATAAATGACTCTTGCGCCAGGCGCAAATCTAAAAGGGGTTGGTCTGAAGTAGCTTCATTATTCATAGGTGTGGTTTGGGCGTAACGTGAAATAAACCAATCAGAGCGTCATCTCACATTCCCTTTAAGAGCAGATGCGCTTTTTCCATAGCGGATTGCTATTGTAACGGCGGATTTGCCAGGCGCGCGCCAGCAGCGGTTCACAGCCAAGGAGAGCAACGCTCTCGTCACGGCCGTAAAAGAGAGAAGTTACATTGAAATGGAGAAATCCACCCAAATTAACTTCGGTTAATTTGGGTAAATGTGTAAGCTAGATGTATGCTTTTATAATAAATTGTTTATCTATCTATCTATCTATCTATCTATCTATCTATCTATCTATCTATCTATCTATCTATCTATCTATCTATCGTAATAATGTATGATTTGCAAAAATGAAAACTGCTGCTTCTGTGTAGATGAGAGAATCAAAGTGCGCGTTGTGCACACGCTACATTGATTATGGCCAAGCATGCGCCCTTAAAATAGCCTATGAATAACATGCGCAACGCGCCACTGACTTTAAACTATTTTTTCCTGGTTAGTGGCGCAATTGTTTTCTAAACCTGCAAAATAGCAAGAAGCAACGTTTGCGCCGGAACACGCCTCCTCTTTGCGCTGAACCGCCCCCGGGAGCGCAAGTGTATTTCTTAGTTAACCGACGTGCTTCTGTGGAGGGAAAAGTCCGCTTTGCGCGGGTGCAAAATAGGAATGATACATGCGTCGGTGTACAAAGTCACTTGCGCTGGGTGCAAGATAGGGCCCCCAGTCTCTAAACTGCTCATACAGAGTTACGACACTAAACTCCACCATCCAGGCCCGGAAAGAGTCTTTGCCGAGCTTCGGCGTAAATATTGGATTCTACGAGGCAGAGAGGCCATAAAACGGTGTCAGAGTGCTTGTGTGGACTGCCAGAAGTGGAGAAAAAACCCTGAGGTACCAAAAATGGCAGACCTCCCTCCAGCCAGATTACGTTTATTCAAGCCCGCCTTCTACTCAACAGGAATGGATTGCTTCGGTCCATATTCTGTTAAAGTAGGTCGCAGAAACGAGAAGAAATGGGGCATCCTGTTCAAATGTCTCACTACCCGGGCAGTCTACATTGACGTCCTTCATAGTCTCGACTCTGATTCATTCCTCATGGCTCTCAGACGATTCATCGCAAGACGAGGCAAGCCATTCGAGCTATTATCGGATCAAGGGACCAACTTTAAAGGAGGGGAGAGAGAACTGAAAGAAGCATACGCAGCTATTGTCCCAGAACTGCAAGAACAGCTGGCAAGCCAGCAAATACAATTCCACTTCAATCCACCTAATTCTCCACACTTTGGTGGCAGCTGGGAAAGAGAGATTCGTTCCCTAAAACAGGCCTTGATGACAACACTTGGTGCCCAGTCTGTCACCTTCGAAGTGCTGTACACTATGTTGGTGGAGATCGAAGGGATCTTAAATTCGAAGCCAATGGGCTACACTTCATCTAATATTTCTGATCTGGACCCCATCACACCAAACTCCCTTCTGATGGGGCGGCCAGATTCATCACTTCCTCCTGTGATATACCCGGAATCTGAACTGATCAGTCGACGCAGATGGCGGCATAGTCAAGTCCTTGCTGACCAATTCTGGAAGCGCTTCATCAGGTTCTACCTACCCAGCCTTCAGACCCGCCAGAAGTGGCAAGATGAGAAATCGGACCTCCAGGTTGGCACCATCGTCCTGATCATTGACCCCCAATTGCCCAGAGCCCTCTGGCCGGTGGGCCAGGTGTCAAAGGTATTCCCTGGAGTAGACAGCAGAGTAAGAACAGCTCAAATTAAAGTGGGAGAGAGGTTGTACACACGCCCAGTCGCACGCCTCATCCAATTGCCTGCCATACCAGATTAAAGCCATTTTGAATGGTATAGGCCTTTTGTTATTGTACATATTTCCTTACGGACATCTGGGGGCGGCTGTTAAAAAGGCCACTATTATTCTTATAGTTAAGTGTCTTAGTTTCCTTTGCTATATGCCAAAATGACGCATTCGTCACAGCATCTGTCCAGCAGGCCAATCAGCGCCGCGGAAAAGACGTGCAGGTCAGTGCTCCCGCCCACTGAACGGAGTCTGACTGATTCGGGAAAGCGGACGGATGCAAGCTGTACTGTAACAATTAATCCTTGCTAAAGTTGTGTGCGTGCCTCTAAAGTAAGTTGCAGTCTGTTTATACTTTGTTCTTTACTCATTTTATGAACGTTGGAATAGCCCCACGTGTGTAAAAGTTAATGCATGCGAGTGACGATACGACCGAGCTCGTAAAGATGTTCGAATGTATATTTACATACTAGTTTCCTCACATATTTCATTGTTATATTCATAAGACATAATCTACGTGCCTTTTATTCATTATATGGTCTATTTAATATATATATATCGCTCACTTCTAGAGTCGAAGCACTCTTTGAGCGCATGCGCACTAATGTGATAGACAGAGCGGCTCCATTTCTGTCCTCAGCGCGCAAAGGTGTCGAATTTCAACCGCTCAGTATTAATCGTTTCTAGCAGTATACTTTTCCATATAATGGCACATTTGTTTTTCTTATTGTACTTTATTAATCATTGTAACTTAATATTCATTGTGGAGATTACTGTTACTATGTTTATTGTGACTACTATTATTTGTTATTTGTACTTATCTATTCTTCTTATATCTTTATTTATAGAAAACCACACACACATGCAAATCAGAATTATCCAGTGTACTGAGTTGTGGTGACAATAAATGGGTTATTCCCGAATACCTGATCACATCTGGTGAAAGTCTCTAACCGGACTCTGTGTAGTGGGTCTGTTATCAACCGGCAAATTCAGCTTCTACTAGCCAACATTTTTACAACGTTGGAAATATCATTGCTATTGTTTAACATGTTGTTTGGCATAGTTTGTTTGTTTAATAATAGCAGGATGCATTGAACATGGTCTTACCTTTGGCGTTTTAGTGCATTTCCCAGTTCTTGCATCTTTGATGTAGTTGATGTCCAATAGGTCTGTTTCCTGAGAGAGGGAGGGCAGAGTTTATGTCACGGCTCACAAAAACAATTTCATGCTGTTGGAGCAAATCAATATTATGTTAAATGTCACAAAAGCCATTCAGATGTCACACAAGGCAACAGCATGGAGAGTGTTGACAGAGAAAACACTGATGGAAAATCAAGGATTAATAATTTAGCAAATGTAGAACACATTGTTTAATTTAGGCACTAGAACCAGATCAAAGAAAGAATCGAATGACTCTCTTAAAAATACATTCCTAAGGAAATGATGCAGGACCAGAGCGCCGCATTATTTGCGTCTGCAGTGTGTAATGGGCACGCTGATAGATATGCTTTCTGACAGCTGCAGCAGAACCCAAAGCTGACGGCATTCTGCTGGCATGGCTGATCTACAACTGAGCTGGAACAAAACAAAGAAGCATTTGCTCTTTATTCTCATTTATGCAACACAGCAATGAATGAGGATAAAAATAGAACATCATCATTTTTTATGATGGTAAAACCTGAATGTCCTCATATGCTCCAGAGAACAACATTTGTAACACATGGGGATGTGACCGTGCCCTGTAGTGACACCCTACTCCAAAAAAACTAAGCATTTTTCTAATTCCTTTATTTTTATTATGCATGCTTTTTATGATCTCATAGTAAACGAGGTCTATACTTTAAAAGAAAATAATATCACACCACAGAGATACTTAAATCAGCCAAACCATATTTAAGCATTTAAGCACAGGGAGGGAGTGCTGTTCCCGAATATGAATATCATAAATATTGTGATTGCAAATTGCCTCATTTGAATAAACAAGAAGTTAATATTGAGACACATACATTTTAGACACAGTATCATCAGATATAATCTGTTTTCCCTCCATTATAGAAAATTGTTCTGAACAAACACAACAGAACTGCCGTAGGATTTTGTCTGTGTTCTGTCAATTAGTTTGGGTCTGTGTTTCTCCGCCCCCCGCCTGTTTGTTTCTGTGGTGTTTGATTGATTGTTAGTTCAGTTCAGGTGTTGTCTTGTTCATTTGCTCTTCAGTTCTGTCTGTGTAAACCCTGTGTTCTGTCTGGTTCTTTGTCAGTTATTAATGTTACTTGTTTTGGTTGTTCTGATCCCGATCTTGTCCCTGAGTATCCGTTTGAGTTTGAGTTTGAGTTTGAGTTTGATAAAGCTGCTGCACGTTAGGGATGGACAAATGAAGCCTCATAAAGCACTGAGGCTTTCCCCTGAATGTTTTGGGAAAAGATTCGAAGCACCAAGAGTGTCGAAAACAGCGCCAT
Source organism: Leuciscus leuciscus (assembly GCF_965113295.1). Lineage (NCBI taxonomy): Eukaryota > Metazoa > Chordata > Actinopteri > Cypriniformes > Leuciscidae > Leuciscus > Leuciscus leuciscus. The sequence goes on from NC_138741.1 coordinate 4,014,336, forward strand.
CTTGTGATAGCAGCCATGTTTATATGAGCAGCTGAGTGCGCAGCGCCGTTGTTTTATCCATTAAGCAAAAATAAAAGCCTGACAATGCTAAATGTTCAGTTTTCTGATAATATAATTCACATATTAAAGTGTGGCAATAAAATAAATGTAACAACTATATTAATACTATACAGATATAAAAATAGAGAAAAACACTTGCTTGCTTGATGCAAGTAAATGTTGGTCTAATTATTTTATGGTTTCTATGCTGTTTATGTGTCAGAATATATGATCATGTAACATAGGCTGTAGGCTTATTTATATATATTACAATATAAAAGTAGTGAAAGTAGCAGTGAGTAATATCAGAATAATGTTCATATGAGTGATTCAATCTTCTAAAACCAGATGGTATTGAATAAAACATAGCTAATTGTGACGGACTCTCAGGACACCAAAACTGTGTTAAATTATTGCCTGAAAGCTCAAAGTCAAAGTTCAAAGTCGGTTGAGTGAACGATTCAATGACTCAACACGGTTGAACTTTGTTCCTGAATGAATCAGTATTTTTGAACGAATCTGCGTTTGCATCCAAAATCACATACTTCTCTGCTATATAGTAAGCAAAAAACAGTACGTGACAAAATAAGTATTTTCGAATTTACAGTACTCATAAAAGAGTAGGTGAAAGTACCCAGATGACATCTGATGGACACTTTACTGTCCCATGAGGCCTCAGGAGAGGATTTGTGAATGACAGAGAAGCGACACCTGATGCTGGAAGGTCACATGACAATGACAACATGGCGGATGTAGATCATGTGGATTACATTCATAGCAGAGTCCTGCACGGGTCCAATTTTTTAAATCCGCACCCGCCCGTACCCGCACTGCTTAAAACCGAATCCGACCCGTTTTCCGACAGCAGCACTAATTCAAATCCGCACCCGACCCGACCCGCTTAAAATAGAACCGACACCCGACCCGCACCCGAAATAAAATCAGTTTAGGCAATCACATTATAGACACACTTACAAAAATGTTTATTGCCCGGTCATACAGAAGTTATTACACAACCATTAACACAAGGACAACTTAAGCCGAATCTGTCAAACGGCCGGTAGCCTATGAAGAACATAGCCAACGTTACCACAAAACTCGAGTAAGTTAGCCTAATAACAGACGCGGCTACAACACTATTTTCTGCCACGCAATTTTGTCTAGCTTACATCTGCCAATTTTGGGTTCAAACACGCCCTGCCAGCACACAACACATATTTAACAGTGTTAAATGTGAAAAATACTGTTCGATAGAACTGCTTACTGCGTGCTTCCTCGGCGATGAATCCACATTTGCGGCAATCCAACACGAAAATGAATGCAGCAAATCCTTTCACAATATTGTTTTCTTCAGATATCTCCAAATTTCTCCCACACAATGGACTTGATTTTTGATAACGTATTGTCGACAACTTTACAATCTCCTAGTCCTAGCTATTCTTTTCTCCAACTCTTCAGCATCCATCTCGCCGACTGCAAGCAGATCGCGCGCGCGGTTATGACGTCTTTTTTTTCAAAGTGAAAGTAGGTATAGAGACAGACTCCTGAGAGGGCGTGGGCACAAATAAACTGATGTGGATTTTAAATTATTTTATCAACATGAAAAACAGGCATATTTTTGTAAGTGTGTTCCTAAAAATATGCATATATATATTTTTACGTTTGCACGTGATTGTTTTAAACCCGTGTTTAAACCCGTGTTTCCTCCGTGTCCGACCCGACCCGCACCCGTATCCGACACAGTTGGATATTTCTCACCCGTTTGAGCAAAATTTGCGGGTCACCCGTCGGGTACCCGCGGGTACCCGAACCCGTGCAGGTCTCTAATTCATAGTACGAATGTAATCCAGACTTCCATGAATTTCATACACATTCATACTATATAGAACATACTTTTTTAGCGGCCGCAAAGTAATTGTTTATTCGAAATAAGTACCTATTCAAGGTACTCGCTTCCCTCCATCTCGTTCACATGAATGAACGTCATTGCTTAAATACACAAGTGCCTGCTACTGGTGGCATTCTTGCTATGGGTTTATAGTAAATGAAACATCCTAAGCCCTTGATCAGTTGTGGGTAAATTAAGTGTGAGCACTGACGTCATAATCGTGTTGCACTGTACTCTATGTAGTTGCCCGACGTGTACATATGAGTAGACTCGCTCCCTCGGTCAAAATCGAGGGGTTCAGGGTATGTTTAAATGAACTTTCTTTGCCCACTTGACGAAGTTGAACGCACTTTAAAACGGCGGTGCAGATTCTCCTAAGGAAGTTGTAGTAGTTGCTTATGGAAGTTGTATGTCTAAAAGGCCTTGTACCAAATGGCTCACTTAATAATAAGCACTAACGGTCTTGTGGACTTACAATGGCTGACACGTGATCATGAAGTCCACGAGACCAAAGGGTGTCCCATTTGTAATTTTAGCTTTCAGAAGGGTGATCTGCAGTCGATATGCGTCCTCGATAGGAAGACTGCGAGTGTTTAGGGTGCCATTTGGGACAGGGCCAAAGTGGAGTTAAACGCAGCCTCGGTTGCATGAATGATTCAATGACTCCTGAATGAATCAGTGCTTTGAACGAATCGGTTGAACGAATGAGTCAGTTGCGTGTCGCCATCTACTGGCATAACCTGCAGAAATAATGACTGAGCAATCCCCACCTCTAATACACTGACAAACAGTCTGTCTGGAAGAAAAGACAGATATAACAAATGTAATATGTTTTACACATAATATTATGGAAGCTTGTTTCCGCCACAGAATAAAAAATAAAAAAGGTAATTGCGACTTTTTAATCTCACAATTCTGACTTTATAACACACAATTGTGGCTTTATATCACGCAAGTCCGACTATATCTCGCAATTCTCACTGTATCTCGCAATTCTGACTTTATAACACACAATTGCGACTTTATATCACGCAATTCTCACTTTATAACACACAATTGCGGCTTTATATCACGCAAGTCTGACTATATCTCGCAATTCTGACTTTATAACACACAATTGTGGCTTTATATCACGCAAGTCCGACTATATCTTGCAATTCTCACTGTATCTCGCAATTCTGACTTTATAACACACAATTGCGACTTTATATCACGCAATTCTGACTTGATAACACACAATTGCGACTTTATATCACGCAATTCTGACTTTATAACACACAATTGCGACTTTATATCACGCAATTCTGACTTTATAACACACAATCCGCCGACTCTTTATATCACGCAATTCTCACTTTATAACACACAATTGCGACTTTATATCACGCAATTCTGACTTTATAACACACAATTGCGTCTTTATATCAAGCAAGTCTGACTATATCTCGCAATTCTAAGATAAAAAATCTGAATTGCGAGATAAAAAGTCGCAATTATCTTTTTTAATTTTTAATTCTGTGGCAGAAACAAGCTTCCATATAATATAAACCTATATACACATATCGGTTGACTACAGGTGATTAAAAACTTTCCCTTAAACTGACATAATAATCTATAATAATTTCAAAATCCGTCCATTATCATTATTTATTTCTATATTATATTTCTGTTCATTCCTGAAACGCATTTTGGATGGGCTGCAATCCCCGCCCCTCGCTGACACACTTTTGCGTGTGTGACACAGTCGAGGCTGAGGACATGCAGACTCCAGGAGATTATATAAGGACAACCTGGATGTCATTTGTTCAGCGCTTTGACCTAAAACACTTACACAAGAAACACGTCTCCTTTAATATTCACTAGGCCACGAGGTCATTCCCAACTCAACTCACATTTACTTCAGACCGTCGGATAACTTTGAAATAAAAACATGATGCACAAACGACATTGAGGAGAAACCGAACAATGCCTGTAGGATATTTTTATGCAGTTTTCTATATTCTGATCATGTGAGGGTGCCTGTAAAGCATGCAACTATAACGCCATGCAATTCAATGCTCCCCATAATATGACTATATAATATTTATGATAATTGCAAGTAACTGCCAAGGCTATCTGAATAATGAAAGCATCTCTGCAGTCAACCGGCTCAAATATGAAAATTGGAGTATGGTGGCGAGCGCTTCACCAGCGCCATGGCAACAGGGGATGGAGGTGGTCTGTGACGGGGAGTTGGGCTAAAGCAATTTGAAGACAGGCACCAGGCACCGTGAAATCAGCTTGCAGAAGACGTCGCCGACTCAGACTCCTGCTTCTGTGCTCGCTGAAAATCCATTGAGACTACATGATCAAATATCTGATAGTTCAGCAGAGCAAACCGCAGTCTATTGACTCTCTATCCACAGAAAACTCACAAACGTGCTACAATGTTCAATAATGAAGCCGGTTGTAAGTGACTGTAATGATTTCCTCGTCTCTCGCTGGCGACAATCCGGCCTGCAGTGCATCTAAATATAGAAAATCATGTATTGATTCAATAGATGCTTGCTTTGCATAACAATCCTGGATGCTTTTACATTACTATTGGCCAGAGGCGGCTGTTCTGGAATTCCTCACGTATTTTATGGACAGGAAAAACTGTCGGTTTGTTTTCATTGCTTTCATTGATTTGCAAGTAGAATCTAAAAAAACAACTGTGACCTCTGGTCTCTCTGTCCATGTGCATGTATATTATACACATGATATCAGGGTGTACAACAAGAATGCGTAATATTTACACCTATAGACATGCTTTTGTAGGGCCCTATGAAATCCATAACTTTTTTTCCCAAATTCCGTTTTATTTATGTTTCCAAATTCTGTTTTTCAGTTTTAATATTTCTGGATTTTGTCCCCCGTTGACTCCATTTTAATGGTGAAATTAAATTTTAGTAATCAAAAAGCATGTCTAATTAATTGAAATCATGAAACGTATACAATTTAACAACAATTTATAAAAAGTTTAACAAAAAAAATTATGTTTTGGGCCCTATGAAGTTTTTTTCCATTTTATTTTTTTTTACCAAATTCAGATTTTCTGTTTTAAGTTTTCTGGATTCCATTTTAATGGTTTAATTAAATTTTAATAATAAAAAAGCATGTCTAATTAACTGAATTCATAAATACAGAAATGTATTATTTATTTTATTATTATTATTATTATTATTTGTTGTGTATTTTATATTTTCTGGCAATCAATCAAATAAAGGCCTGAAAACATTCATTTAATTTATCTTTTAATAATATGAAATTTTTTTGCACAACTGAGCTTTACTGTTAGGCAACAGCTTAAAGGGATAGTTCGGCCAAAAATGATATTAAACCCATGATTTACTCACCCTCAAGCCGTTCGAGATGCATATGTCAATAATTTTTCCGACGAAGACATTTTCTAAAATAACTGAAAATGTGTTCTGCTGAAAAATGATTGACATATGCATCTCGAACGGCTTGAGGGTGAGTAAATCATGGGTTTAATATAATTTTTGGCTGAACTATCCCTTTAAGAAAATTTGTGATTATTCCTTAAAAAATAAAGTTTTAATAATAATGTATTGTTATTATTATTGGTGTTAGAATTATAATTACATTGAGACGTATAGCTTAATTCTACTGCACAACAGTAATATATTTCTGTCATAATTTCTTCAAGTTAAACCAAACTTTTATTTTGACGGGTTGCCGTGAAGACCTTTGAGTTTCTGTCTGTTTATGATATGATGATACAGTAATTTTTCTCAAATGAAAAGCAAATATGCTCATGAAATGACTCTCAAAGCAGCTCTGGGGATGAAGTTCATGCATTTATGGATCTGCTTTTTATTCATTCATGAAAAATTTGACAAATTCCATGAAATTCCTCGGTATATAGTAAATTCCATTTTTATGACTGGATTCTGCGATTCCGTCCGTGTTCATATGGCCCTACTTTTGTTTTCATGAATATCTATAAGCACAGATACTGCGCTTCAGGCAATAATTCAACACAGTTTTGGTGTCCTGAGAGTCCGTCACAATTAGCTATGTTTTATTCAATACCATCTGGTCTCAGAAGATTGAGTCACTCTTATGAACATTATTCTGATATTACTCACTGCTTCTTTCACACTTTCTGCAGTTGACTCGCATGACAAATGATATGATGGAGTTTGCTGGAAACTTGCACTCGACTGAATCATAATCGATTCTCTTATATAAAGGGCAAGAGGAGAAAAAGAGAATATGCTGCCAAATCCACACTCAACTGACATGACCTCACTTCCTGTTGCCTTCGCTGTAGATCAACTTATGCATATTTACACCATAATTGTAATGCATTTTTTCAGTCTACAGGTCTTAAGACTTTTTTCCCCCTGAATTAACATGCAAGACCAGAAACATGCATTATGAAAGTGGATAGGGTCAGTTTTGAATTTATGTTAAGTTGCATAATAAAAAATAATAAAAAAAACATAAAAGCCAGTTTAGGCTCATCAAAAGAGATGAATTAAAGGATTAGTTCACTTTCAAAAAATGTTTTGCTGATAATTTACTCACCCTGATGTCATCCAAGATATCCATGTCTTTCTTTCTTCAGTCGAAAAGAAATGAAGGTTTTTGAGGAAAACATTCCAGGATTTTTCTCCATATAATGGACTTCAGTGGCAACCAACGGTTTAAAGGTTCAAATATCCATCTCAATGCAGCTTCAAAGTCTGGACACGATCCCAGTCGAGAAATAAGGGTCTTATCTAGCGAAACGATCTGTCATTTTCAACAAAAAAAAAAATATATGATACTTTTTAAAAAGTATTTTATATATTTTAAAATATTATAAAATATACTTTTTAATCACAAATGCCTGTATTGTACCATCTCTGAGATGTGCCACGTATTGCGTCATCACGTTGGAAAGGTCACGCGTCACGTCATCTGTCTAAGTTATTTGTCTGTGTACTCCGGTCCAGAAAGGTCGGGAAGGGCGAAAAACTCCATCTCATTTTCTCCTCCAACTTCAAAATCATCCGACATCTTTGTTTTAATTTTTTTAAATTTTTTTTTTTTTTTTGTGACCTTTCCAACGTGATGATGAAATGCGTGGCGCATCTCAGAGATGGTACACGACGAGCATTTGTGGTTAAAAAGTATATTTTTTTAAATGACCGATCGTTTCTCTAAGACCCTTATGTCTCGACTGGGATCGTGTCGAGACTTTGAAGCTGCATTGAGACGGACATTTGAACCTTCTCTGAACACTGGTATAGTTGGTTGCCATTGAAGTCCATTCTGTGTAGAAAAATCCTGGAATGTTTTCCTCAAAAACCTTAATTTCTTTTCGACTGAAGAAAGAAAGACATGGATATCTTGGATGACATCGGGGTGAGTAAATTATCAGCAAAACATTTTTTGAAAGTGAACTAATCCTTTAACATACTTTTACAGTTCAAAATCAATGTTTATTTTTCAGTGTGTGGCAGGTGAGCACTTCATTTGCTGAACACATTTAAACAGCTCAATGAGCTTAAATTATTATGATAAGATAAGATTGTGTTCTCTGACACTTTCACTGCTGCTGTACTGATGTTATCTTACCAAATGCTTGTGATTTTGAGTTATTATTGTCTGGCGTCCCATAGAGCAGTTCTGCCTTTTAATACTATGTGACTTCCTGTTCTGCTCCTCACCCACACGCAACTCTATTCAGATCATTTCAGAGCAATTACTATTGAGCACAATCTATTAGATGCTGTTTATCAAATCTGCAGCTCCAGGTACATAAATCAATTGCAGAAAGCGATGGACGGACAGAAACACTTCAAATTAAAAATTCATCCATACCTCGATGAAAAGCTTTCATTGAAAGTGGGACGCCTCTATTAGCCAAACTCTGAGGCTATGTGAGCATTTGGCTGTCAGTGCTCCATCTGGACAATAGACTCAACCTCATTCCCCACAGACAGACATTGGAAAGTGACACCACACCAGATAAAATGAACAGTTTTGCTCTGATGAGATGTGCAGTGTGCCTTTGATTCATGTAATGTCTCTTTTTAATGCCCACAGACCAGTGTTTTTACCATTAACAAAACTAAAAATACTAAAAACATTTATGCTAGATGACATCAATTACACGACAAGATGAAAAAATACATGCAATGTTAATTGAAATAAATTAGATGTTCAATAAAAATAAATAAATTGAATGTTAATTGAAATAAATGAAATGTTAAATACATAAATATAATGTTAATTGAAATAAATTAGATGTTAAATAAAATAAAATAAACATGTAATGTTAATTGAAATAAATTGAATGTTAAATACATAAATATAATGTTAATTGAAATAAATTAGATGTTAAATAAATAAAAAATAAATAAATGTAATGTTAATTGAAATAAATTAAATGTTAAATACATAAATATAATGTTAATTTAAATAAATTAGATGTTAAATAAATAAAAATAAATACATGTAATGTTAATTTAAATAAATTAGTCGTGAACTGAAAAACCAAATTTTCATACTATGAGAAAATCCTGTAAGTTTCTGAACTGAAAACTTCCTTGTTAGTCCAAAAACAGCTTTTATTGTAACCAATCCAAGAGAACGACTCGTTGTGGAATGTGAAAGACCGCCTCTGCAGAAGAAGATCCACGCCTACTTCATCATCGCAACTTAAGCCCCGCCCACTGGCATTTAGTGAGATGAGGAGGAGAGAAGTGCGGTACAGCATCACTGGACTAAAAATAACATTACTAAATCCTAATGCTAGGAATGTGGTAATTTATTTTCAACAATGTGAATGTCTCAGTTGAGCATTATTTATTTGTATTCTGTACATTTCACGGTGGATTCTTTGGTAAATCAGTCACTATTTCGGCGCAGGCTTTACAAACAGACTTTTACGATATGGACTTGACAGTAATGCGACAACCTGCAAGTTACTGTGTTCATTCTAATGCCTGATCTGAGACCAGTGATTTCTGATGTGCAATGATTCATGTACAGTCAGATGTTTTTTTTTCTATGTGTCGGTAAATCAAACCAGTGACCTAACGGTCAACTTCACATTGTTTCACTTAGTATTAAAATAATCTGTTATTTAAACTGTGATTAAATTATATATGGAAAGCGATCAAAGAACGCTACCTTTGCAATCGCTGGAGCTGTCAATCAAACAGCGCGACTTTATCAGTGACTGAGTTCTGGACTCTCGCCAAAACTCCCGTTATAATCAACAAATCATCGTGTTTGCACTGTTAGTTATGATGAAAGCATTAGTTAGTGTGCAGAAATCGAGTTGCAAAGATGAGATCACTGCATTCATGCGCCCAACATGTGATCAGCTACAATGCTCATCACTGTAACCTTTCATGTCACAATGTAAATATGATGCAATAGATCTAAATGTAATGCTATAATCACACTTTCCACGATTAGTTAACATTGAGAGCTATATTAGTAAAAACGTGCTAGAAGTTTTCGAGAGAGTTCTACATGTAATACTCAGCTATTTTATATGCAAAGCTGTTAGCCAATCACAGGAGTGGGCGTATACATTAACGTCTCACATAGACACGCCCCTTCAAACAGAGCGTTCAAATCAGAGGATAAAATCAGAGCTAGGAAAATGCCTTTTATTTATAAATTATGACCATTTTTGATGTAAAAATCATACTAACATTATAAGTGCACCCCAGGAAACATTATAAAACAATGAAAAAATGCAGTTCATGACCCCTTTCATTGAAGTAAAATGTTAAATAAATAGAAATAAATAAATGTAATGTTAATTAAAAAATGAATAAATAAATAATGGAATGTTAATTGAAATAAAATGTTAAATAAATACAAATAAATGAATGTAATGCTAACTGAAATAAATAAATAAATGTTATTTGAAATAAATTACATTAACAGGAATATTAAAATACTTTCAGTTAGTTCTAAAGACACAATTAAAAAAAAATGTGTTACTAAAACTAAACTTCAAATAAAAATGAATAAAAAATTAACAGGCATATTAAAAAACTAATAAAAATAACAAAATTATTAAAGAATTAACCAAAACTAACAAATAATAAGATAATAGTAATGATATTAAAATAACTCTGACAACCTGGTCAACAAATATTGCACACAAAACTGGGAAGCACTACACTGAAGCACTTGTGTAAATAAACAAATAATAATAATAATCCTCACACACGCTTCAATCACACTGCACTGGTTTCTGATTTGAGAAATGTTACCTTATTCTGATCGGTCCAGTACAGGAAGTATCCCTGCGGATCGACACGCAACGTCACTGGAGTCACAGTAGAAGAATCCTGAGCAGAGAAATGACATTTTTAAGTCTACATACACAGCAGATATAATATAAACATGGTTATGGACAACATATTCACAGCATGCACTAAAGGTCCCGTGAAAAGATCCCTTTTTTTCCCAGCATTGACATATTTCCTATTGGAACAGGGCTGAAATTCAAGACGCTGGAAGACTTGACGTAATCTCCCTGCCTTCTCGAAATACTTAAATATATGCATCTTTAAATGTTTTATACTTCTCTATTTTTTATTTGATTAGGCTGTTTGCAATGCTTCATGGGATTGTAGTTCTTTCCCTCATTAAAGCTGTTAAGTATACAGTCTTTATTCAAACACTTTTTTGCTTCAAATCAAAGTTTGCAGTGTTGTGATTCTCCTTGAAGCTGGTTGGTTTGGTTTATGGCTTATAACGCTTCAACCAAGACTTTTTTTTAAAATCCCCATGGAAAAAATATACTGAAAAAGTGGACAGGCACTGTTGAACTCTAAACCTTTAGTTTACACATGAGCCATGATTTACTGCTTGCACAATCTTGGACAATCCACATCATGCATTTATGGATCTGAATGCAAAATGATGTAATCGTTACAGCTGGAGGAGAAAGATATCACTTCAAATGCTAAAAGTTTCCTTTCACTCCGGAATATAGAAGAGCTCAGAGCTAACCGATGGAATATAACCCATGATTTTGATATCAAGGGTCTGTAAAGTCGACTGCAGGAGGAGTTATTTTAAGCACACTGAACAAAAAGCGCAGCAAAATCAAAGTCTTCAGTGAACCGACGTCATGTTTCTGTGGGAGGTAAAGCCTAATCTTGCCTCGCGCAAGAAAAACACATGGGATTTCTGTGGCAATCCACTTGAAAACATGTTTCTCGATGCGGTCTCGGGACGGACCGAAAGTCGAGGTTTGACTCAGACATTGCATAAGTGCTCTATATTAGCGTGATTCATGCTGGCTTGTGATAATTTCCCACTGGTAGAAGTCACAGAATTTCAAGAGGCAGGAAATGAGACGTCGGTCCCGTTTTAAACGCTTTTAAGCGGATCATTTGAACAGACAAGCAGCTGTGCTGTGAGGAGACACGTCTCTTCAGAAAGAGATCTGGAATTGATTGTGTTATTTTAGATCTTGCGTGGGTCTGCACACATTCTAACTGCACATCTAAGTTGGGCGGCGCAGCATGTCTTAATGTAAGGCAGGCCAGGAAGACGGGAATATAAAGCATGAAAGTTGCCATAGCAACAGGCCAAGATTTCCAGTTTTATTTGCAGTGAAAAGCTTTTAAACGTCAACATTTTCAACATAAGCTCATGTAAAGCTGTATGGCCTTATGATGCTGATAGCAGTCAGACTCCTCCAGAATACTGCATTTATTTCAAGTGATTTAAGCTTGTAAAGGAACGCAAAATACACCAGACCTCATTGAAAATATGGGGGTTTTGTTACTTTTAAACGTGGATAAAGTAAAAAAAAAAAAAAAAAAAGAATAGTAAGAAATATTTCAGATCCTGCACTATTTCTAGGTCAAATAATTAGATGGAGATATTGACGGTCAGATTTTCTGGAGAACATGATCTTCAGGTTTTGTTCATGCATCTCCAGTTGCTGAAGAGAAACATGCCAACACATTCACAAATGCATCCTAATGTTTCTTGTCTGCTGACAATTTGCAATGAAAACATTTTTTAAATGAGAGAAAATGCTGAAAATGGTATCAGATTTAAATGCACTACCAAGAGTTGCACTAATAGCAGCTTTTTTTGCACCAAATGTCTAAAAGGAATGTTGCCTGTGTGATTAAAATAACCAAGAATGACTTTTATATTTCGCTTTAAAGCATTAACTTATAGACAAAAGTTCTGATGTTCCCAACATCAACAAATGTTTAACTTTGGATAATTTTACCGAACCACATCAAAACCACAGTTAATGTTTGATTAAAAATAGAACCACATATTCAAGCTCTGATAAAAGTCCAATAATTGGTCATTAAAAACATAGTTGATCAACCATGAAATGCAATATTGGGGAGGACATTCTTAAACCATTCAGAAAAACTGAAATCTTGTCAATGCATGCTTTAGAACAAATATTTGACAATTGTCTAATATCAACGTGTGTCGATTCTCAGAGTGCAGTGAGTTTCTCCTGCTGGCAAACTCTCATCCAACAGGTGAATGTGAACATCCAGTGCTGGTGCTCAATCAATGCTCATGCAGCACTCACACAAAATGCGACACATTCAGTCTCCAAATGCATGCTTCTTTGTAAAGGTTTTGATATTCCAGAACACAGTGAGGAATCATCTGAGCTTGTTGCATTAGTGCATTAGGTTTCTGTGAAGTGACAGCAGGGCTGAGATGCAGCGAGACATGACTGCACATAAAGTAACCTGATGTCATTCTCATGAACCTCTGCAGAGACTCGGACAGATGGAGTCTGTGAAACATGCTGATGGACTTGAGAACTGGAAACTGATCTTATTGGCTCATTTCTCTCCCCTCTAACGCCAATAAAGGTCGATCAGGAGCTGACTGAGCGGGTCTGCGGCGTTTAATGTTGGACATGTTCATGTATACAATGCAACATCCGCGCGAGCGATCAAACAAACACACAAACCAAACGCCACGCGCGTTCACCGCAGCATCATCATCATCATCATCATCATCATCATGTGCATTCACCCTCTGACAGCCGCAGACACACAGGCTAATAGTGACTTACCTCATCCCATTTCATAAACCTACTGCCTCGCTTCAGACTCTCGGACACGCGCACCGGCTTGAGTTGAAGCGCATGAACGCCAGGTTGAGCTCCAGCCATTCAAGCTTCAACATTTACACCCAACACAGCGTGGGGGAAATCAAGTCACTCTTCTTTCTTCTCCGGGAAGAAGCCAAAGCGGAGCGCACAGGAGGACAGCGGAACAGTTGTGGTGAATGGAAGCGCTTTACGCACGCGGATGCCCTTGGCATATGGACACATTACATGCCCGAGTCTCACTCACTGAACGCCGCAGATTTGTGTTTCAGAACGGAAGGAGCAAATGAGCAGCAGAGAGAACCAGCGTTCATAAATGATGGAGAGAGAGAGAGTGTGTGTGTGTGTGTGAGTCCTCCGCACACTGACTCATGCGCGCGCTGAGATCCAGCGCCTCCTAGTGCGCAGCGCGTCCCTCCCCTGCTCAACAAACCCTCACAATTAAACATTTCATAACACCTCTGCAAAGAGAATCCAGGCAGGACACGTTGGGGGATTTTTTTCTAGCTATTTTAGCCCTATATATTTCAGCACTGAAGACATTGGTTTATTTATTACAACAATTGCAAATAAATCAAAGTTTATTAATGAAAAGCACAATACAACATGCTGCAGTAAGAAATAGAAGGGATATTATAATGTATGGGCTATATGCCTCGCTGTTTGCATTTAAATAGGCAGATACTTAAGAGTCCATGATTGCTGTGATTATTATGTTTCCAGCATTTTATCTGTTTAGCAACAGTTCTTCTAACCCTAGGAAGACACATCATGGCCATATTCCAGGATGACAATGTCAAGATTCATCATGCTCAGATTGTGAAAGAATGGTTGTGAGGAACATGAAGAACAGCTCCTCTGAGTCCAGAGCTTAAACTCACTGAAAGTGTTTGGGATGTGCTGGAGGAGACTTTACAGAGTGCTGGACTCTTGCATTGACGATACAAGATCTTGAGCAAACATTGATGCACCTCTTGATGGAAATACATTTTGTAATGTTATTTCCATCAGGATCTTATTTTGACAATGCAAGAGTACAGCACTCTGTAAAGTCTCCTCCAGCACAAACAACATGCTAGAAACAAAATAATCAGAGCAATAATGATCCAACCATAGACTCTGAAGTATTTGCCATTTAAATCCAAACTTTTTTGTTGTTTTTGTTGTTGTTGTTGTTGTTGCATTTTGACCCTTTTTCATGACATTTAAGCACCTGTACACACTTACTTTCAGAATTTATTGTAATGTGAAAAAAATTAAAGTATTTATACAGTACATTATTTGTTTTACTGAATTACATTTTTTTTTTTTTTTTTTTTTTTGTGTCCTGAAAATATAATTAATATTTAAATAAGCATATTTAGGGCAGTAACAAAAAATTCTTTGTTATGGGCAACATTATACATTTCTCTTGTAATGCGATCACATTTAAATCATAAATGTCTTTTTTTTTTTTTTGCTCCACATTGGGAATCTAAATCCTATACAATTCAACACTGAATACAGTATATTAATATCTCATCTTCTTTTATAAACAAATCTAAGCTTATTTAATGCAAAACAACAGGATTCATTTCTAGAAAATAACCTTGTCCTTCATGTTCAGTTAATGAATGTTACAATTAGGCTGCACCAATATTAATTCAGACCAGCAATAATAATTAGGCCCATGATATACTAATATTGTCAGATACAACATTACTGTTTATAATTATATAAGCTACACTCAAGCATCTTGTTTCAGTTCCACGTCTGGGAAGAAAAACAGCAATTATGTTTTTATATCAGCTTGCATTGACTAAAGTACATAAAGATGAATTTAGCTGTTATATAATGATATATATGCTATATGCTTCAGCTGTGATTTAACAGAGGAGGTTAAAATTCTCACTGGAGCAAAATATATTAAAATATTTAGGCCAAAACGTCATCTGAGCATTTTTGTTTTTATAATTTCTAAAGCAAACAGGTTTTTGCAAGTTACATACCAGTTGTGTTATGTAAGGCAGTTCCAGTGCTCACATAGAGGAAATAACGCAACTTGGTAAAATCCACCCCTAATTCATAGTGTGTGGGTTAGATTAGATAACACACCCTGAAATAGGCTTCTCTGAGAACACTATTGTAAAGCCTATAGTTATATACTGTAGACACAGAATGGATTCTTGCCACATAAACAAACACTCAAATAAATCACTAAAATGGATCAGCCATCAAATTAAAACCTTTAAGAGCTCCTGGTTAACAGAGAGAATTTTTTATATTATATTACATGAATAAAAATAAACATGGTCATATATATATATATATATATATATATATATATATAATACAATATATATATATATATATGACCATTTTTTATAAATAAAAACATAAATAAATAAATATATATATATATATATTAAAGCTTCAATATGTAATATTTTTTCGCCACTAGGGGTCGCTAACCTCTTACAATAACAAAGGCGTAGGTTGATGACGCAGTGATAAGCGGAATGATGGGACTTGCTGTCATGCTGATGGATATAATAATGTTTATGGATGAGTGAAATCATTGATGTTTTTAACATGACTGTGGTATGAAGCAGAGCGCGAGTGCTAATGAGAGACGGATATCAGCGCCACACGCGAGATCAACATTAGAATAACATACTGCTCATATTCTAACATTTCATCATGTTGAGCTGTATAACATTGATTAGTTTTATGTACATTTGCTCACCTGTCTAATAAAGCTCATGCAAGAGCGGCGTCTCTGTCAAGTTGAAGTTAGCAGCGGACGCTAGCTCTCGGCATCTCGAAAACGCCACGCTGATATTGATCCTCGTTTTATTTCTCCTTTTGTCCCAAAGTCTGCTTGCCATGATCCATAATGTTTGAACAAAACAACAACGCAGTTGTCGCCATGGTTACTATGGCAGTACGAGAGGAAACCAGGGAAAACGCGGATATTACGTCATTGAAAGGCGACACTGAACAGGGACGGGCACTTTTTAAAATTGTGAATTTCTCTGAATTTACAAATTCTTGGAAACATTTAGAATAATGGAAGTACATAATTGAAAGAAATATATAACACTGTGCAAGTGGTTTTTGGGTATTTTGATAAATTCTTACGAAAACTGAGTGTAATAATATTGTAATAATACATTTGATAATAATAATAATATAGTAAATTTATTTAATTGAATTATTATTTAACAATAATATAAAGATGAATGTGTCTATAATGTGTGTGTGCAGAAGCGTATAATCTTGCACACATCTGTCGAGCTGTGCTTCTGCTGCTGTATTTCCTGCTTCTGCTGGATCATGTGCTCCTGCAGCGGCAATATGGCGGGACTGACACGCGCTGAACTGCAGGAATATGAATATGGCAGAAGTTCATGTTTCATGTGTATCTCTGCTGTATTTCTGCTGCTCGTGTGTCGTGTAAACGCTCAGACGGAGGATACTCATGTGCTGACAGTGGCCGATGCGAACTGGACGCTCATCCTGCAGGGCGAGTGGATGATCAAATTGTGAGTATGTGTGTGTGTGTGTGTGTGTGTGTGTGTGATCTCGGCAGGATTCTAGTGTGAATCATTGAGATGCGTTGATCAGATCATAAGCGCGCTGCAACAGTGTATCAGTTTATAGTTTACTGTTACAGTGTGTCGAAATAATAACAATAACAGTGTTTGTTATGCAGTGAAGTACGTGTTGAGCTGCAACCGGAAGTGTTTATAAACTCTGCTGCAATACTATACATGTAAATAAGCGCAGATCGTCATGTTATGCATTAGGCATCTGCAAATATTAATATGCACAAATATTGTAGATGTTATTGTGTTTATACCGGCCTACAGTGAACATGATCACATCATCAGGGTTACGCCCACATTTACATCCAGAATGCAGGAAGTGAAATTATAGCCTGTATTATTTATGCATGCATGCATGCAAATGAATCGCTGCTCTGTTTCATGTGTTTTATTACAGTTATGCACCTTGGTGTCCGGCGTGCCAGCATTTACAAGCAGACTGGGACAATCTAGGAAGACAAAGTGAAAGTCTAGGCATATCAGTGGGCAGGGTGGATGTTACTCAACAACCAGGTCTGACTGACTAGCCATCTTTCTATCTTAGGGGCAGTGTGAAAAAACAGTATGGATCATTTTATGGCATGCAAACAAAATATTTATTTTGCTACTTTATGTGTTATATAAGAAGTAACCATATGGTAATGCATATAAATTGGCTAATCCACTTTATTTTAAGGTGATGTAGTTACATTGTAATTACTTATATTAATTAACTACATGTACTTACTATAGTGTTACAGTTAGGGTTTGGTTTAGAGTTAGTTATTTGTAATTATGCATAATTTACTGTTATTACTATATTAAGTACATGTAGTACTGTTTAACTACACCTTAAAATAAAGTGTTACCGATTTGTGTGTGTGTGTGTGTGTGTGTGTGTGTGTGTGTGTGTGTGTGTGTGTGTGTGCATATCAATGCAAAAACATCTTCACATTATGCAACAGTTGAGTTAAAACAAAAGCTAACACTATCAAACAGAATGAGCCACATTCAGAGCTGTTGAATTGACAGGAATTCTGCGCGTGAATGCCTCGTGAATGCCTCGAGTGTGAATGCCTGGTTTGCTCATGGTTTGATCATCTGGCGTGTGTCTGGCGTTTCAGAAGGAAGGAACACTGCTGGATTGTTTGCACACACACACAGCTCTTTAGTCTTTACTGACTGGCTTTAAGAGCTGTCTTGTGGCTCAAATTAACTCTAATACAGTTGTGCTTTAAACATGACTGATGTCACTAAATTGAATTGCTACTGCAGTTATCATCAGCCATGTTTGTTGTGTACCATCATTGAGTGACATCATAAGCAGATGAAAGCCTTTAATATTAGTATGCCCTTTTTCAAAAGTGTTGATTCTGTTTTTGGACTCACAACACATTATGTTCCTCATATTCTCCATTGTTGCGGCTCGTCTCTTCCCAGTCTGTCAGTAACGCTCTGTTTAGTTCCTGTCTCTATGAAGCCCCTCCTTCTGAAAAGCACACTGTGCTCTGATTGGTCGGCTGGAGCAGTGTGTTGTGATTGGTCGAGCGCTTCGAGTGTGTTTGGGAAATGTCCCGCCCCTTACCATAACCGCCAGTTTAACACACTACTAACTAACTCAACCAGGCCCCGCCCCTTTATTCTGCGTATGAATTATTTAAATGAGGAATATTGTGACGTGTTCGTTCCCGGAAGAAACTCAAGACTACAATGGAGGCGTTTCAGGAGTTCAGAAACACTGACACTGATATAGAGAAGAACTGGAGCTTGTTCATGATCAAACAGCAACATTACACACTAAAGAGAGAGAAACATGGGAAACAACATGATAGGTCCCCTTTATAGCCAAACCGGTTTAGACGATTCCCTTTTGAACACAATTACAATTTAAAGACAAGCAAAGATTGCATTTAAGCCACTAATGATGCAAATGTGGTCTTGTTCCTCCACCTTCAGCGGGTCTGGATGGTGTTTCTCCTGTAAATCTCAGAGAAAACGCCTTTTACTGTGTCTCGCTGTCAGAGAGCTGTCAGGCTTTCCTCATATTTCAGCTCCGCTATAGACCGTATACCGCCTTCCCATGCCGAAGGGAATTTTACGCCCAGTATAGGATGTACTTGCATTCCTGCATCAATACATCCGTCCTCTCTTCTTTTGTTCTGCAGGTCTGAGTGGGAGGTTTCTGGTTACAACACTGCCGACTATTTTTCAGTAAGTCCTCAGATGGCTGAATTTATATTCCCTCTGGTGTTATGTTACAAGACTCGCTTTCACGACTCGCTTAAAATGTTCTTTCAGGTTCCATTTTTAATAAATTAAAACAGTATTTCATTGTAGTATAACCCATCTCACCCACAGCGCTAAAGATGGGGATTTCCGCAAGTATGTTTCATCGCGGACTATTGAGGATATCCAAGCTTATGTTGTGGACAGAAAGTGGGCGACGGTTGAGCCGGTGCCAGGATGGAAGTCACCATCCTCTCTTCTGTAAATAAAACCTTTCCTGTCTGCAAAAGAGCTGATGTGTTTGCATGATGAAATTCTGAATATAACATTTTCTTCTTTTACAGAATGTCAGGAATGGCTAATCTGTTTCGTCTCTCCGTGTGGATCCGAGTAAGAAACATTTCTGGCATCATTTGCTCATTCTAATCCCTTATGGCTTGATTTTTCCCATGGAACACAAAATAATATATTTTAAAGATGTTTACGCTGGTCCAAAAAGGACGAAAAACACCATAAAAATATCAAAGTC
Source organism: Leuciscus leuciscus (assembly GCF_965113295.1). NCBI lineage: Eukaryota > Metazoa > Chordata > Actinopteri > Cypriniformes > Leuciscidae > Leuciscus > Leuciscus leuciscus. The sequence continues at coordinate 4,033,700 of NC_138741.1, forward strand.
CATATAACTATATTGATGCATCAATTTCCCAGTCTGCAGCAATACACTTGAGACATAGAGCACTACTTTTATTATTCATATTCAGGGTTTGAAATTAACTTTTTTACTCACCGGCAAATTTGGCTACTCAATTTTTAAGTTCCCGGCCATTCAGAACTTCTACTAGCCAAGAAGAAATTAACCAGATTAACTACGTCACAGCTTAGTTACATATTTATAAATATATATATAAAGTTTTGGATTTCATACATTAATTATCTTCCTCTTTCATCCTCATCACCAAAAAATATGTTTTAGATGGAGAGATCAATACAGTACAAAGAACATAAAAAAAATATTAGGATGTTGTAAAATAACTGTATTTTCTATTAACCAAACGCTTTATAATCTTCTCTATTGCTTCAATGTAAATGAGCAAGCGTGCCGTTATTTGTTGTGTAGTGACGTGTGTGTTCAAGTGATCCAGATATGAGCAGATTCTGCGTAATACGCCGTATTTAATATATCATGATGAATCACGAGTATTTGCTCTAAATCTGCACAGATTTGACTTACACAAACTTCTCCAGCAAAGTGAGTGAACATTATAAGTAACAAGCCAAATTGTCCAGTGATTTTACAGCGTTACCCGATACAGTTGATTTTTACCCGCATTTGGCGAGTGTTCATTTCAAACCCTGTTTACATTAATAATTATTACTAGTGAATAATTTAACAGTTGACATGCACTGCAAAAAAAAAAAATCAATTTATTTAATGTCTTCAATCAAGATACATTTATAAGACTGAAGAAGTCTTGTTTTCTGAAAAACACAATCACCATAATTACTTATGCTTAGATAAGCTCTGTATGTTAACAGAGTTTATGCTTAAAATATGAAGAAAAAAATCTGCCATTGGGTCAGAAAAATACATTTTAGTTTGAAGGGTTTTAGAAAACAAGATTTATTATCTTCTAGATTGAATGTATCTTAATTTAAGAATGTTTAGATATTTGTACTGAAAAAAAAAGTTTGTTTTTTTTGCAGCGTAACATGATCTAACAATGAAAAATACTTCTAAAGCATTTATAAATCTCAGTTAATGTTAATTTCAACATGTACTATATAATTTAATTTAATGGACCTGAGCTGTCATGAACTAACAATGAACAGTTGTATTTTTATACTAATGTTAACAAAGATTAATAAATACTGTAACACATGTATTGCATATTGTTAATGTTACTCAATGCATGTTAAATAATGTGAGCTTATTGTAAAGTGTTACTGCAACTTTTATGTCCTATTTGGTGCTTTACGCTTTCATTCACTGAACACAGCTTTATTTAATATTTAAACTATATTTTACGCATATTGAATATATCCCTTTGTTGTTGTCCATTTAACACAGCAAATCCACACGTACCTGACAAATGCTCTCGGCATTCCTTCTTGGGGTTCTTATGTGATATTTGCCATCATCACACTATTTATGGGACTGATACTCGGCCTGGTAAGTCTAAAAACATCATTTTCACAGTTTAGACGGGTTAATGTATTATTCATGTTTAAAGCATAAATTGATATACTTGACTATATGCATGAAAGTATCTCATGCATAAATCTTCCTGCAAACGGACCATCCGTGGTACAGATCTAAAAAGACCATTTACCAAAGGGACCCAACAAAGTGCACTTGACTTCCTCTAACGCGAGCGCTCTATGAAGCAGATCGCACATACAGACACATGATGATTTGCTGCAGAAGGAATTATATAATGCATGTTGAAATAAAGATGTTCCTACATTATACAACTGAGTTGCGTAATACTGGTCGATTCTGCGGCTCTTTTGAGGATACTGTGGGTGGTTCTCGCATGTAGTGGATCAAACTTTTGAAAGTGAATTTCCAGTGGTGGGTTTGAAATAATGACTCCATCTAATGGTAAATATCTCGATTAGATGCTGGTTCTGATCGCTGACTGCATCTGGCCATCCAGACCAAAGCGTAGAGAAGACAAAACAGGTGAGATTAGAAACACGTTTATTACTTACTTTGCTTTTATTGACTGTAAAATGTTTTTTACAGATGTTGCAATTTCTAATGTTTAAATTTGCTTTGAATATCACACTGCTGATTGAAACTTTTATCATTATATATTGCATGCTATTTTTGGTATCACATTACAATAAGGTCCCATTAGTTAAAGGAACCGTATGTAAGAAATGTATTTCAATTAGTGGTCGACCGATATTGTTTTTTTGATGGCCGATGCCGATATCTTAGAGAGCAGGATGGCCGATATAAAGCCGATATTTTTATTATATACTTTATATTTATTTTAATCAATATTTTATCATTTTTAAATAAATTAGAAAACAAATCTTTAAAATAAACATGGTTATACTTATACATGGCAACTTCTTGAATCTGCAATCCTATTACAGTATTTTTCACAAATAAAGTAATTGTTTAAAAATACAAGAATATGTGAATAAAAAGGACGTAAACACGGTAACATTGCACTCAGTAATCTGGTAATATTGTGCGCACTGGTAATCATATTTTTTCAAATAAAGACAAGGTAACGCTAATATTACATACAGCACACAGTGAAGGCGATATGAATATGACACAGTGGGCACCTGGATATAGCACAGCAAATGAAGGATTTAAAGTTTTTCGATCGCGTCTCCTGTGAATCTGATCTTCTGTTCGCATTCACTCACTTCTCACGGACCGACCGTCACTCGGAGTCACACGTTTATGCAGGCTACAAATGCACACTTCACAAGATATCACAGCTGGATTCCATTAAATCTGCAAGGTTTGTGACATTAAATGTTTATTAGATATTCAGAGATTTGTTTAAATGATGTAGATGCGCATTTGCTGAATGTTGACAGTAAATGAGAAAGTATTTTAGCCTGATTGTTTGCTTTTTCTGTAACAAATAATGTAAAAGCAACACTTTACTTTTTCACATACCATTTACTTTCTTTGTTTACCACCAGTTCTGTCTAACAAAGTATTAGATATGACTGACAGAGATCGTAAACTAATGAAGACGGAGAATGTGAGTGAGCGCTGTGTGATCAGGCACTGGTGTTCTCTTCTCAGGCGCTGGTCTTCTCAGTGCCGCCCGTCAAAATAAAAGTCCGGAGCACCGTCAAAATAAAAGTCCCGCTTCCAACACAATCAGAAAAACTTATCGGCCGATGCCGATATTTTAAAAGTGCCAAATATCGGCCGATATATCGGCCTTGGGATACACCGCTCTACAGTCATTTGAAAGTGATTGCAGTACCAGTTTTGGCCACAATCTTACATACGGTTCCTTTAACAATAGTTCAATCATGGCAACTTTCGCAGTGGTTTTAGCACGTTATTGAAGATGTCATAGTTAATGTATTTGATCTTGGCGGATTAGATCTGCTATGCTGCTGTTGATTATTGCTGCTGCTCCAGAGTAAGGATGGACATGCTTCTGCTAATAGATACACACACACACACACACACACACACACACATGCTGCTGTGAGTAAGATATGATAGACATACATGAATCCTGTAGCATTCAGATCTAGGCAGGTGGAGCTGGGGAGGTGGAGGGGTTCAGAGGAACTCTGATAGTTTCTGCAGGACTAGCTTACAGCAAACAATGAACAGACTATTCTGTTCATTGTTTGGACTAACAAGCTACAGTTAGTCCAAAATGCCGCCGCTAGAGTTCTTACGAGATCAAGAAAATATGATCATATAACACCGATTTTATCATCACTTCATTGGTTACCTATAAAGCTCCGTATTAATTATAAGATATTGCTACTGACTTATAAAGCCCTAAACGGCTTAGCTCCAGTCTATTTAACGGATCTTCTATCACCCTATAATCCATCGCGCTCTGTAAGATCACTACATTCAAGGCTTTTGGTCATACCTAGGATATCCAGAACCACCAAAGGAGGGAGAGCATTTTCACATTTGGCTCCAAAACTCTGGAATAGTCTTCCTGATACTGTTCGTTGCTCAGACTCGCTCTCCCAGTTTAAAACTAGATTAAAGTCGCATCTCTTCAGCCAGGCATTCATATAATCCCACAGTTCAAACTACAATCCGGCCTCTAGCTCATAAATGCCAGAGGAGAACTGGCCCCCGACTGAGCCTGGGTTCTCCCAAGGTTTTTTTTTCTCCATTAGGTCACCTGATGGAGTTTTAGGACACCATTAGGTCACTTGATGGAGTTTTTCGGTTCGTTGCCACTGTTGCCTTTGGCTTGCTCAATTGGGGATATTTTGGGGATATTTAATTTAATTTTATCAATCAATAAATTCCTCTTGAAACAAACTTTGTTGTATTATTTTAATTTAATACTGTGAAGCTGCTTTGATACAATCTGTATTGTGAAAAGCGCTATACAAATAAACTTGACTTGACTTGACTATTCAAATGTTGAGCAAGTAATCTCATTGGCTGCAGGATTAGCAGAGGCCAATCAGCTTGTGCCATGCGCTAATGATGTGATTGCTTGCAGACTGTATGTAAAGGACGTATCATCCTGCGCCCTCTAGAGTTTCATGACTGAACGCATTAATTGACATTAACAATAAGCAATACATTTGCTACAGTATTTATTCATACAACTGTTCATGGTTAGATCATGTTAGCTCAGGTTTAATAAATATGAAAAGACACAGCTTTTCATTTTAATAAAGTATTAGTATATGTTGCAATTAACAATTGCCTTAGAAGTGTCATGTAAGCTCATGTTAACCAATGTATTTAACTAATGTTAACAAATGAATCCCTTATGTAAAGTGATACTATTTTAAATATATTTTATTTTAAATATTCACTGATTATGATTTTCTTTGTGTATATTTGTACTGGAAACTAACACTTTCTTAAATGAAGATACATTAATTAAAAAATTTAAATACATAAGATATTAATTCTTGTTTTCTGGAAGAACAAAAAGATCAAAAATAAGTAAGTTTAAGCTTAAAGAAAGAAACAATATCTGCCAATGTGGTTAGAAAATTACATATGTAAGGGAAAATTAGTTTTTATGATAAGATTTTTTCTTGTTTTAAGGAAAAAGTCAGTTAATTTTTATACTTTTTTTTTTTGAAAACAAGACTTAATATTTAAATTGTTTGCTTCTCAAGTAAATGTATCTTGATGTAATAATGTTTAGATATTTATACTGGGGAAAAAATACCATTTTATTTGTTTATTTTTTGCAGTATATGCTACAGTTTGTACTTAAGTCAAACATATATATATATATATATATATATATATATATATATATATATATATATATATATAATTATATGTTTATAAATATATGTATTATATGTTTATATTATATTTATATATATATTAAATGCACACTGAGTGATCGATTCACTGAAATTGACACTTTGAATTGATGAACACATGGAAATATTGTTGCTATATTTTGAAATCATTGTAAATATATTGTGCATATTCAATAGTAACGCCCAGCTCTACTTGTAAGTGCAACTTACTATACTTGGTCAATAAAGTCGAGAGCCGTTTCCCTATTAGGCTACAGTGAATCATTTCAATCTTTGTACCTCTGCAGTTGTGATTGTGAAAGAGGAAGTGTCAGAGGAAGAGGTGGAGGAGAAACACACGTCTGACCTGGACAACGAGAGTGAGAGAGTGTCTGGAGACGACTCGACTGAAGAAGAAGGAGTGATGACAGACGGAGCAGGCAGTGGCAGTGAGCAGATGCCGTCAGCAGAGAGTTCAGTGAGGAAACGCAAACCACAGGGACCGGACACTGCCGAGGGAACCTAATGTGCTCATCTCAACCGAGTGCGGATACCGCCAAAAACGAGAGGAAGCAGCCATGCCCATATCTGCAGATATGCAAAGCAACGCCAGCTATCGGCTGATCTCTGCGCCAGTCATGCAGAATACGGTTTGCCCATTTGACGCTTTCCTCGCATTTTACCTGCTTCTCGCTTCAGTTTAATTCATTTCAGTTTTTAAGACTAGTTGCTTAAAGTTAATGCTAAAAGTTGCCAAACATTGACAGACCTTAGTTTTTTTCGAATCAAATAGATTTGATTTTCTATTTTCTACAAACACCAAAAAATATGAGTTCATATTTTAATGCTGAAGTTACGATAAAAACATGTTTATGATGTGTTTGGACGAATCTCACAAAATCTGTCAAGAAATATCTGTCTCATATTTTACCTCAAAATCAGAAGGAAAAAATGCAGCATATAAAGTATTAATATTATTTTTTTTAACATTGTGAAATTTTTTATCATGATTAAGCACAAAATATCTATTCATCTTGGTAGTATTTGTTGTACTGCCTATATGCTGATTTTAATAAATTGTATAACTGTAATTTTTACATGTCTATATCTTTGCTGCAATATAATGTTTTAAACTGTAAAGTATTTAAACAAATTACTGTATTACAGTAATAAAAATTGAGAATTACAGAACTGTACTGATGCATTACAATAATGACTATATTAATATTAATATATTTGGAGAAATGTGCTTAACTGCATGACAATTTCACAATGCAAAACATCTTAATGATCCTATAAATATTATTATTATTTAAATTTTTTTGAGTGAAATATGAAGGACATGTTCTTAGCAGGTTTAATGATTCATCCATTACACTGCTGTTTTACCACAATTTCTTAATTATTCTATATTTGCTGTAACAATGAACACTTCCATGTTTATTTATGTTTCACATTCCTGTGCCGAAACTCCTGCATTTACAATCCTGACTGTTTTCAGAAGGAATGGTTTTTAAAATATGATAAATATGAAGAGAATTTTGCACTATTGCATTCATCCACACATAATTCATATAGTGTTGAACAGCACAAACTGTCCATAATCATCGTTACATAAACACGGCAGATTATCAGAAGGATGTTTTTGTGCATCAGGTCTCAGGATAAGTATTTCTCAATGGTATGATGACGTTGTTTTGTACAGTGTAGATTTATAATGTATTCCCTGTAATTGCAAATGAAATTCATAATTTGCACAGTAAAACATTGACAATGGCTTTGGTATTAAAATTGGTGCAGTCTTTGACTGGCGGCTCGACAGTCAATTGCCTTTAATTTTTTATACTATTGACAGACTGTTTAAATCTGTGTAGTGTAGCAAATAAATATTGGTGATTTTTGTCAGTTTTGTAACTGGAAACCAGCACAGAAACACACCAGTACATCTGTAAAAAAAAAAAACTTTGTATGCTGAACATCTGGTCAATTTCATTGTATTGTGTGACAGATTGTTTTATTCTTAATATTGTGTAATGTGGTCATAACTGATGGTTGTGTGTGTTCATTAAACAGTTTGACTTGATACGAAGTGTTTTGGACTTTTAGTTTGCCATGTGAGCATTAAAACAAATAACTGCATTAATCCCAGTGCAATGTCTAAATCCCCTTAGACTTCCATTGTAATTGCATTACTGACTTAAACCTGACATCTATTTAGAAAGCATCACCACAAGATTTTAACATTATGGGCCAGATTAACTAACAGTTTACAGCACAAACCCTCTTTTGGCGTTAAAAAACTAATGTCAGGATTTACTAAAGACACACAGAGAAAATTAGGTCTGAAAAGGCATGGACAGTAGAATTTGCGTCTGACATTATTGCATAAGCCTACGTATTCATTGGAGTTTCTTTGTAGATGAAAAATGTATTCATTCAAAAATGAATAATGCAACATGATTTACTAAGGTTTGCAGTACTCGCGAACCTCCCGAAGCATTTCTCCTCTTGGGAAAACCCGCTACTAGCCTGACTACGTCAGACTTCGTACTTCCGCTCAATTTCAGTTCGCTTCTGTACTCAGTCTGAGATAGCGACCTATCTCCCAGTTTTCCTCCAGCCTCAAAACAGCCGGCCAATCAACGAACAGAGGGCGGGCTGAGAGCTGATTGTACCGTGGATGCGTAGATTTACTTCACATAATCTGCAAAAGTCGTTCACAGCCATGTTCACTCCGGTATTTCGCTCAATGGTTTTGTTTTCTCATCATATGTGTTTACAGTGGAAATTCGATGCGGCTGAGCCGGCGCATAACACATGTCATAACCAAACGTTATGTGATTGGCTTACGGGTAACCAATGATTTTAAACTTCAGACAAGGTAGGTGGGAAAACCACATGAAGGCAAACCTGTAACCTTTTACACCATGTCCAAACCAGACGCGATAAGATTCCAGCGATAAATAATTTGTCTGTCCACACTAGACGCGACGCGACTGCGAGAACCCACAGCCAATCAGAACAGCGTATGGGCGGAGTCTCGCGGCGTGTGAACAGCACCAAAGAGTAATCTTGACAGCACTTGCATGAAAATCGATAAGTAGCTACATAATCAAATTTACAAATATTACACCATTTCAAAATGATTAAAAAACACATAGGCTACTGAGTTACTAAAACAATCTTTGTCAAATAATTCACTTGTTTGTTCACAGTTTGAACGTTCTTGTTTCCATTTGTTTAATTTAAAGATCTGAGGTGATTATCCGTTGCTTTTACAGCTACAAAGCTGGAGCACTAAATGATATTGATGTCACATTACACGCTTTTAACATTCAATAAATCACATAAACAGTACCTGAGATTATAATTGCCACACTTTGTGTTTGTTGTTCCAGAGCAATGTCGCAGAAAAATAGAAACCGTTTCTAAAATAGAATCGTCGCGTGTCGCCGTCGCGGCTGGTTAGGACAAACACTGATTAACATGGAAAATAACCTTTTATCGCGCGTCGCGTGTAGTTAGGAGACGGTGTTAGCCGAAAAAATCGTAACGGTAGCAGGGAAGGAGACAATTAGAGGCCGTTTTTTAATGGACGTCAATGGATGAGAGGCTTCACTACACGAATAAAACACTTTTGTGAGGAAATAGCTTATCGTTTAATGAATAGACAGCCCATCGGCTAGTCTTCAACATGTTTGCTCTTAAACATTTACATAATTTTTTTAATGTTTTTTTTTTTACTATTTTAAAAGAGAAGTCCCGGACAATTTCACGGCAGGTAGGATTCGGTTCACGGCACACTTCTCATTCATTTTTATGGTATCCCAAAACTGTCACACAACTCTGAATGCAGGACTGAATGCAAGACGATGTTGGACGTGGGAATATCCCAAATAAAATATCCCACTTCAGACCTCAGTGAGTAGCCTATGTCACATTCACATGTTGACCACATGATGTCGCCAGGACACAACGACAGCATGTCGTGGTTTTGTGTCAATTATGTCAAAAACTGAATAAAAACTAAAAAATTGCTTTGAAAACAGCTGATGAAAGGCAAAAACGAAGTTATTATTAAATAAACTTAATATCTAAATATCTAATGTTCAAGTTTGTTGTTATGTTTATGCTCATTGGAAGCAGGACATACATATCTTGGAAGTGACTTCGTGTCTCTCAGAGGTTGGGGTTGATCAATGTACCCAGAGTTCAGAGGTCAATGTCTGACTTTAAAGGCCCACAAAAGTGCCTTGAAACGCACAGCATTGTTCAGTTAATTTCCACTGAAACAGGAGGACAGGGCGGGACATATCGAACAGCTCCTCCATTTTATAAAATAGTCTATATTGTTTCATTTATATCACAGCTCTGCCAGAGCCGTTGAGCTCCTTAAAGCTGCAGTTTCCTCCTAATCTCTAACCGTTTCTCCTCCTAATCTCCTCCATATCGCTTTAAATAAAATACAGCATTCAAATGGGTCCGACTCCGATCTGAATGGTCTGCAGCGACTCGATCATATCCGCTCTGTGCTGTAATGTACATTTTTATAAAGGTCAATTCTGTCATTGTTTTGGAGCACACTAGCTTATAGATAACAGTAAGACTATTATATTCATCCTAAAAGCCAAAATTTTGATTTTGATTTCATGGGGATTTTAAGTGGCGTTCCAGACGTTATCTCCAAGAACGAGGTAGCGAGGGAAGGGCATAAAAAGTGGACCAAAATGCAACCATAGTAGTGGCATTTGCACCATTATTTATAGCCACAAAAAAAAGAATGACTTTTGCACCTGACACGACATTGAATTTGTGCATTGTCAAACAGTAGCAGAACTTTCACACACACGCTAATTTGCCCTGTTAAGTAAATCTGGCCCATATATGTTTAAAATATACAAGAAAAACAATGATTACACAGAAAAAACAAGTCGACCTACATCTGTAAAAAGAGCTCAAGGGTTGCCTGGTACATGGGTCAGTTACTGAAGCTACTGTTAAACATCATAACTACATCAATCATGATTCAGCTGCAAAAAAGCATATATTTACTTTGACAGGCATTCAGAAGCAGACATGTGTTTTGAATAATTAAACACTACTTTTCAAGCAATAAATAAATAAATACAAAAAATACAAAATTAAAGTATTTTAGACTTACATTTTTTCCAGACGTCACAGCTCAGGATGTTCACTACCTAGGGTCTGAGTCTGTGTTCATCAGTGTTGTGTTAAGACATGATTTTCCTCCAGCAATTTCTTCCACAAGCAAAGATGGCAGATTTCATTTCACATACAGTTCAACGTCCAACTGAAGGAATGCAGTGTAGAAATTTAACAGTATTTAATTGCATTAACAGCAGAAACGTGGGTTGATATGCAGTTAGTGTTATGGAGACAGTCTTTTATTCAACCCAGGTCTACCAATCAAACACACCTGATTCATTTTATGTTGTGATAGTGATGAAAACATAATCAGACAAATAAGAAGCTCAAATATGTGACCCTGGATCACAAAACCAGTCTCGAGTCGCACGGGTATATTTGTGGCAATAGCCAACAAATTAGCCCATTGTAAGGGCTAATTGTTTTCTTTTATGCCAAAAATCATTAGGATATTAAGTAAAGATCATGTGCCATGGAGATATTTAGTACATTTCCTACCGTAAATATATAAAACATGTATTTTTGTGAGTGAATGCTGCACAATCGTGAACATAAATGAACAACTTTAAAGGAGATTTTCTCAATGTTTCGATTTTTTTTGCACCCTCAGATTCCAGATTTTCAATAGTTGAATCTCAGCCAAATATTGTCCTATCCTAACAAAAGTGTATTTATTCAGCTTTCAGATGATGTATAAATCTCAAAAAATTGACCCATGTGACTGGTTTTGTGGTCCAGGGTCACATATAAAAGTTTTCTTTTGTGTCACGTTTTCATCACTATCCTTCCCATACTTAAAAATTCCATGGAAGTTAATTATGAAGCTGTCAGTTTATTGAACACAGTAAACAACTGAGCGTCTGATAGTTGGTGGACTGATCCTTTGATTCCATCAGTGATGGGTGTCTGTGGAGTGATGTGAAGTTGAGTTGTGAAGCTCTGAGAAGCTGTTATGTAAAGCTGCAGAGGAGGCTCATCTGAACATCCTACACACACACACACACACACACACACACACACACACACACACACACACACACACACACACACACACACACACACACACACACACACACACACACACACACACACTGAATCTGAACATACTGCCATCATTTAAACTTACGTCACGGAGAATCTCACCTAACCTGTCAGGAATATGCAAAAAAAATAAAAAAATTGTTTTAAGATGAAGCTGACTGAATAAAGCCTATTAAGACATTATATAACATTATTTGATGACACTTAAGACACACACACACACACACACACACACAAAAAAAACATGTACTGTTAGAACGTATATATTACTTATTACATTTAAAGTAAGATTTGCATTTGTTTTTTGCTGATTTAAATACAAAATTATATTTTAGCAACTGTAAAACATCATGAACACTGCAAACAATTATTTTCCTCCTGCTTTCCAGAACAAATATATTAAATCAAGAAGCTTAATGACGTAAGATATTATTGTTCTCTGGAAATTGTACCAACATTTAAGTTAGTTTATGATTAAAACGAGAACAAATCAACTTAATTCAAAGGGAAAACAACATTATTTTTCTGACTCAATTGGCAGATATTTCTTCTTGTTTTAAGCAAAAACTCACTTATTTTTTATACATTTGTCAAAAAACAAGATTTATTATCTGAAGTAATTTTGCTTCTCAAGTAATGTTTTGATAGTTGTACTGGAAAACAAGACAAAAATGCTAAGAAATAATTTTTTTGTGCTTAACTGTCATAAAAAAATATTAAATATATTTGTTTCTCCAATTTTGACTCAAACACACAATCCTTTTTCTGTCAAATGCAATTGTTAATTTCATGCATGAGTAATTGTAATGTTTTAGTTTTTTTTTTTTTACCAGAGCATATTGATTTTTACTCAGTTTTGTGTTGGTTTATCACATATCTGTGAGCCGAAGCCGCTATAGCTGTGTGTGACGGGGCAAAGGGACCGATGCTGGATAAACATTAGCAGAAAGTTCCCTTCAGAAGGTTAATAATTCATCAGTGGTGAAATACAGCGGGTTGAAGAGGTTTGAGTCTCATCAGTGGAATCATGTCAGACACGCTGGTGTGTGTTAGCGATTATGAGCTTCAAGCTCAAAGACTTTTGCCAAAGTCAGTATTCGATTATTATTTCTCAGGAGCCGACGAGCAGGAGACTCTGCGTGATAATGTAGCAGCGTTCGCCAGGTACGAGGTCACTGTCATACAAGTGTCATTCGATTTTACAAGCGATGATTACAGATATAATAACATGTCCAGGTCATACGCTATAAAAAAAATATTTTTCAAATTTGTAAGTAAAGCAATGATTATTGAAGCATGTTTTACAAAAAAATACTGTACTACTTCAGTTTTTCTACTTCAATATTTCATGTTTAACTCAATGTGTTATTTGCTGTTCCTTTGTAATTATTTGTAAAATGTAAAAATTTTGGAGTGAAAGGGTATATTTATAGGACAAAAATGCACTAAAAAAGAAAAAGTTTTTCCCTTTGTGTTTTTGAAAAGTTTCGTGCACAGACAACAACGTTATCAAAACGATCCCGTTTACACAGATCCACGAAACGCTGTATTATTCATGTCTGGCCAGTAGTTGGCGATGTCACTCTGTAAAGACACAATACGCGCCTCTAGACTGAACACTTAAAGGGATACTTCACCGATTAGCATTAAGCTTTGTATCAGTAGAAACCCGGTAGTATTTTCGAGTGACCGTGCTTCCCCCCCTCATGTCCCTCTGAGACCAGAGATTTCTGTATTGTGTGTCTGGAAAAAAAACTCAGATGACGCAAAAATCGTCATTTATCGAGGCGAGAGACTACAGCCAGTAGGAGGAGCTCGTCCCGCATGTCTTCAACCCGCCCATAGGGGGAGCTCACAATAAAACGCCGTCTTTTCAGTTTCGAGTCGACTAGTAGCCTAGTTGTGTCATTTCTCCCGATACTGCCCTCTGTAACCGGTAGGCGTGGCTTGGGAGTGTCCTCGTAGGGCAGCGAAGCAAGTGCATTCTGGGAGTTGTAGTCTTTCATGCACATGAGCCAAAAATACATTTTCTGTCTTTTCTCAGTCTAGAAGGCACCAACTTCTAAAATAATTTCACATTTCTACTGCATAAATGACCCAATTTAAATACACACTCATCTTTCCAGCGGTGAAATATCCCTTTAATACGCACGGCCAAAATTCGCCCCCTATACTCTCATTCACTGTTCCCTACGTCAATCCACTAATACAGTTCACTTGAAGGAGTGAATGAAAACGAGTGAGCGAATTCGGACAGCTGTTGAGCGCACATCGGCTGTACACTCATTATTACAGTGCATTGTGGGATTGAATAAGTGCACTCGATAATGTCCACTATGGTTTCGGACACCACTACAAATGGCTGTTTATGGTATAGGGGACGATTTCGGATTCAGACACCGTTTTCACAAATTCATGTTTTTGTAGCAGTGACAATAAAGGTATCATAGGGGGGGTGGCGCAATGGATAAGACACATGCCTTTAGTGTGAGAGACCCGGGTTCGAATCCACTGTGAGACACCAATGTGTCCCTGAGCAAGACACTTAACCCCTAGTTGCTCCAGAGGCGTGCAACCTCTGACATTTATAGCAATTTTAAGTCGCTTTGGATAAAAAGCGTCAGATAAATGTAAATGTATCATTTTAAAAAAACATTTGAAAATCATTTGAAACCTGTTTTTAAAAGTTTTTATTTTTAGGCCCCCAAAACACTAAGTTAACGGCAAAAAGGCGTAAAAAATAGTTTTTAGTTGAAATGGTGACGTGTAAACGGCCCCTCAATATAACACCAAAATCTATTTGAACTCAAATAAAGCCTATTTCTAAAAGCATTAACATGTTTTTCAATTGAATAAGCACAATTTTTTTCTAATGTATTGCTGTTTTACTTTGTATTTAAAGGGATGGTTCGGAGTAAACTTAACCTAGGGTCCTTTGCACCATGACCTCGAGCCAAACACCCCCCAGAAGCCTCTTATCCCTTGGTCGAACATTATTAAAGTTAGAGCTTATTTAGAGATATCAGCCGGATGGTTTAGTGCAGGCGCTAATGGATCCAAAGATGTATTTCGTAAATTACCCCACTAATAATGCCCAGAATGGCACCAAACTTCTACAGTAGTACAAATAGGTTCTGTACTCATAAAACGAGGCATTGGAAAGTTTGTAAGTACATCAGGAGTTTATTTAAATAACACTTGCCTGACGGCTCATGCTACCGCTAACCCGAACGTCGACGTCACTTCAGTGGTTTGGGAAAAGCACGTAAAAGTCCTGGCAGAAAGCGATGCATAAGGATGTAGGTCAGTCAACTATCAACTTTTGAAAATCATTTTTGGGTCAACTATCCCTTTAAGAACAGATCAAGAATTTAAATGTCAGATCAACACAGTTTTTCACAAAATAATGTTTAAAGATCAACTTCCATGAATCCTATTGAAGAGAATTATGTCACTGTTCACTCACAAATAATGCATCTGATACTCTGTACTAACAAGCTGTTTATGTAAATAAAAATGTATATAAGGCCTGACTGCACAAACGACAACCTTAGTTATAAATATAAACGGTTTACCACTGAGGGTTTTCTGAACTTAAGGTTTTGTGCAACCAGTAACCCAAGGGTTGAAGGTTCAAAGCCCTCGAGCAAAACACGTAAACGGCCGTTTCTCCGGGTGAAATACAAACATATTCCAAGCTGATCGAGACAAGAAAGTGTCTGCTAAATCAACAACAAATGCATAATCAAAAGACCCATTTATTATCTGATACAAAGACATCTAATAAGTGAGACTGGGGCTAGTTGTCACAGTTAACAGTCAGTGTCTCTCAGGGTGGATTTTAGTTTAAAAGTCAATCTCTGTACAGACACAAACCTTGACATCTGGACTACAACAGACTGACCGTTTCTTTAAAAAGAATTTATCCTAAAATTAGATCAAATTAGATAAAAAGTCAAAATTATGACAAAAAAATACACTATCACGACATAGGTCTCATCAAAAAGTCTTAATTATGAGGTAAAGTCAAAATGATGGCAAACTAATTCATAATTATATAAAGGTTAAATTGAGAAAAAATTGACAAAAAGATATAATATTCAAAACTAAATTAATTTTGTAATAATGTCATTATCACAACCTCATAATTATGACTTAGTATGCAAAACTCTGGCTATTCATCAAGCAAACAGTCAGTCTGTTATAGTTCGAGTCAGTCCATCAAAATGTTGACAAGTATTACACTCGTTCTAAATGTTTTGGCCTAATTTTAGAGCAGTGTGGGCCAGGTATAATTGTGTGCGTTTATCTTGGCCTGAAGCGCGCGTGTGGGTGAGCAGACCTCAACGACTTACAGCACTGTCCAGATGAATAATGACACTTTATATTAGTCATATATATACATATTTATAAAATGTGCAAACAAGACGTCCTTCAGGGTTACAGACACGCGTTGTGAAAGTTAAGCGAGCTGTGGTCAGACGACCCCATGAGTCACGAAATCAACACAAATATTAAAAGTCAAGGGTGAATTCATACAGCAATACGGTGCACAGGTAATACAGGACGAAATAAGCAAACATGTGATCTATTTAAAAGCAGAGTTAAACCCACAATCTGGTTGTAGTTGTGTTTCAGAATTGTTTTATTGAATACATTTAGCTGAACATCACCTGGAATATATTTTAAATTCATGTTGTGGATTTGGATTAGTTTTGACTTAGAAGAGATAGATAAACAAACAAACAATAAATAAATAAATAAATCGTTTTTTTGGATTGGGAACCAAACTTTCCAAATGATATAATGTTGATGACTTTCAAAATACACATCATTTAATAAAAAAATTAAATAAAGTTTTGAAAAGAGATTTTACAGAAATAGATATAACCATTTCATTTTAGATTGAATTTCATTTATCAACAGTTTGATGTGACAACATGCCCCGTGGCAGGGGTAAATGTGTTAAAATAACCGTTTAAATAACATTTAAAAAAAAAAATTTTTTTTTGCAATAACAGAAATGTTCAATAGCTTTTTTTAGTCAAGGATTGTGTCTATAAGATATTACTGGAGTAAAAAGTAATTTTTCTCTTCATCATATAGTATAATATGATCCTCAATAATATGGAATATACTATACTACACACCACTATATACCCATATACTATAATCATCAACTTTTTAATCTCATAATTTTTAATGAATATCATAATTTCACATATATTTTAAATCTCAGAATTCACTTTTGCTCATAATTCTAACTATTTATTTCATACACTAAAAAATGCTGGGTTGTATCAACACATGTTTGGGTCAAATATGGACAAACCCAACCGTTGGGTTTGTCCATATTTAACCCAAACATGGAATGGAAAACCCCAGAATTCTTTTGTGTAATTATGGCATTTTGTGAAAATGAACCAGCCTCGGTATCATCTACATTTGTTATTTATGAAGTATGAACCGTCTCTCTCTCTCTCTCGTCCTGCAGGTGGCGTCTTTACCCTCGTGTGCTGAGAGACGTGTCCTCAGTGGACATGTCCACCACAGTCCTGGGTCAGAGGGTCAGTATGCCCATCTGTGTGGCAGCTACAGCCATGCAGAGAATGGCACATCCCGACGGAGAGACGGCCACTGCCAGAGGTCAGACACCAGCAAATTCATTTATTTGACATCACATGCAATTACTATAAGCAACCACATGGTGGCGTCATCAGTCCTTCCTACATACTGCATTATCTCCTGCTCCCAATCACACTCTATTATCCCTTACAGTAATGAACAACATCTACCATATTATGAGCTAATATACTGTAGTTTTGTGTGGCCATAGTATGGATGCCCCACAAAAAATCATAATTATGACATACAAAATCATAATTTATCGAAATTATGACAGACTATTATGACTGTTATAACTATAACAAAGTCAAAATTACAACACTAATTCATAATTACGAGACAAATTCAAAATGATAGCATAAAAAAGTCATAATTATGAGCTAGAAAAGTGAAAATTATTCAATTAATTGATAATTTTGAGATGTAAAGTTAAAATTATGACTATTATGAGAAAAAGTCAATGTTATGACATTTATAATTATGAGGTATAAAGTTGAAATTATGACATGTTAAATAATTATGAGGAAAAAGGTTACAATTATGACATAACTATGAGATAAAAAGTCAAAATGTCTTAATATGACATAATTATAACAGTCAAAATTATGACATACCAAGTCAATTGAGATAAATAGTCAAAATTATGTTGTAAGCGATAAAAAGTGAACAATCACAACAGTCATAATTGTGACATAAAAGTCCAAATTACATACTAAGCCAATTATGTCATAATCATAGCAGTCAAAATCATGACACTAATTCATTATTATGAGACAATTGACATACAAGTCAATTATGAGATAAAAAGTCAAAATTATATCATATGAGATCAAAAGTTTAAAAAAAAGACTATTTTAACAGTCAAAATGACATACTAGTCAATTATGAGATAAAATGACAAGATACTTTTTATCTCGTGATTTGTCGTAATTGTGCATGTATTTTTTTCTTCTGTGGCAGACATGGGCTTCCACACTTATTGTTACCGTCAGTATCAGTGAATACAAACTAGCCCAGTTTTACTGAAATAATAATTCTCCTGACTCTAGTGCTCAGACTGAAACTTGTTAGCATGGCACTTTGTGAGGGATCTAAATGATCTCTGAGCAGATCCTACATGATGGATCACCCCTTCCTGAAGGTTTGAACCCAAGCCCAATCATGGTGTCCTGTTCTGACCTGTCCTCAGCCTGCCTGTCCTCGGACACGGGGATGATGTTGAGCTCCTGGTCCACCACCACCATAGAGGAGGTCGCAGAGGCCTCACCTGGAGCCGTGCGCTGGATGCAGCTGTACATTTATAAAGACCGAGCGCTGACTCAGTCTCTGGTCAGGAGGGCAGAGGACGCTGGGTATAAGGGGATCTTTGTCACAGTGGACACACCTTATCTTGGCAGGCGACGTGATGACGTGCGCAACCGATTTAAGCTGCCCTCTCATTTGAGGTAAACGCAGAGACAACCACACGTGACGCGCGTGTGTGCCAGCAGCATGCTTTACAGACATCTCTGGCTGTGTGTGTGTGTGTGTGTGCGTGTGTGTGTGTGTGTGTGTGTGTGTGTGTAAACTCACTAACACTGTGAATTCTTCATCAGTAATAATCTGACTGCATCTCTTTAACAATCAACACCTGCTGATTAACTGTCACTCTCTCTGCTGCTCTGGAGGTTTCAGACCTTATGTGTATCTATAACAAGGAATAAGTGATTTTTGCAATTTTAACAGCATCATATGACAGGAAATATTATCATTGCATATTTGCTTACTCTGATATTTTTTCTCTGATCATATCAACCACTTGGCGACAGTTTATCAATCACATAACAAGCTCACAGCCACTCAGAACACCTAGAAACCACATAGCAACACCCTGGAAACAACTTGGCAACAGCTTAGCAATCACATAACAAGCTCACGACCAATCAAAACACCTAGAAACCACATAGCAACACCCTGGAAACCACTTGGCAACAGTTTAGCAATCACATAACAAGCTCACAGCCACTCAGAACACCTAGAAACCACATAGTAACACCCTGGAAACCACTTGGCAACAGCTTAATCACATAACAAGCTCACGGCCACTCAGAACACCTAGAAACCACATAGCAACACCCTGGAACCCACTTGGCAACAGCTTAGCAATCACGCAACAAGCTCACGGCCAATCAGAACACCTAGAAACAACATAGCAACACCCTGGAAACCATTTGGCAACAGCTTAGCAATCAAACAGTTTAACAAGCTCACAACCACTCAGAACACATAGAAACCACATAGTAACACCCTGGAAACCACTTGGCAACAGCTTAGCAATCACATAACAAGCTCACGGCCACTCAGAACACATAGAAACCACGTAGCAACACCCTGGAAACCACTTGGCAACAGCATAGCAATCACATTACAAGCTCACGGCCACTCAGAACACCTAGAAACCACATAGAAACACCCTGGAAACCACCCACAACACATCACTCAAATTTGCATGACACCACACCCCATTTTTATAGCATCAAATATCTAACTTAAACCAGACTCATTGGAAAAACGATAAGAACCAACATGCTGGATTTTTCTTCAGGGGAATGATAAAGAAAACTCACAAGACTGATCACATCAAGTCTTTTATTACAATTCTTCTGAGGTTTCTCTATAAACAAAGCCTCAGTTTTCTCTCACTCATGGACATATTATTTTACTGATTTGTTGTCCCTTGAAAACCGGCGCGCTCACTGAAGAGCTTTATGTACTTATGGAAACAGAAATCTCTCTCTTGAACACGGGAAGCGTTTACTGCCACCGTACAGTCGATCACGCCGCTCATGGGGATTAATACTCACCGCTTCAGCTCCGTCAACACTCGCTACATTATACTTTTTATGTGGGGAAACATTCAGATATCAGCAGTTCTACAGATATATGCCAACAGCGGCCCGCTATAAAAATGCCCTCATGAAAGTAAAGCCTTCCTGCTCCGGATCCCACGAGAAGAATTATAGCAATTAGAAATCCAAAAAAGCATCACGGCCCCACCGTATATTTCAGCACAACTGCCTCCGTTTCCATCAGCAGTGACACAACATGAACTTCATCTCAACCCTCCCGGAGACCCCACAAATCAAAGCGCACCAGCGGCAACAAGGTGCCATTGAGCGCGAGCGCCCGTGTTTGGATAAAACCCCAGCTCAGTTTTCATACACTGACCAAAAACAACACTCACAGGACTAATTCCATTTTGCACTCTCATTTTTTTTCCCACAGGATGGCCAATTTCGAATCCCCTGATTTAGCGTTCTCCTCAAAAGAGGGTTATGGGGAGGACAGCGGCCTGGCGGTGTACGTGACTCAGGCCATCGATGCCACGGTGAAATGGGACGACATCGCCTGGCTGAAGAGATTGACCTCCCTGCCGGTGGTGGTCAAGGGCGTTTTGACAGGTGAGGGATCCTCTTGTGTTTTGGGTCGTATACTGTGGTTGTGTGTCCGAAAGCTGTCCGGTAGGTCAGTGACTTCACAGGAAGAAAACTGGATTCAGACAGGCTTCCAATGCGCTATAACATCTGATTCTGAAACCAATTAAAGTGAGCTTTAGAGACAACCAAACAAAGATGTAGTGGCAATGTTTATTTTTAAATAATATAAAATGAAATAATGTTTAAATAATAATAATAATAATAATAATAAATAAAATAAAATAATGTTTAAATAATAATAATAGAACATTTACATAAAAAATAAGGTATTTTTAAAATAATAACTAAAATGTAATATAATAAAAAATATTAAATTAAACTAAAACAAATATAAAAAATGTATATAATAAATATAATAAAATACATAAAATAACAACAAATATACTGTAAAAAATTAGGTAAACAAATATATAAAATAACAAATATTAAGTTAACAAATATATACTAAAAAAGTTTAATAAAACAAATCAAAATAATGTATTAAAGTAAAAAAAAATAATAAAGTAAAAATACAGTAAAAAAATGACAAATGTTAAATTAAACTAAATTAAAACAAATAAAGTAAAATAAAAATAAATAAAATAATGAATAAAATAAAATAATAAAAAAGTTGAATTAAGAGATGTTTATGAATACATGTAATTGACACCTACCGCCAAACTGCACACAGGATTGTGGGATAATTTAAGGGCAATGAAGAGCACATTGTACCTGCAAAAAGCAACCAGATGAATGCATGTTATGCAAACATTATATATTTAAAATGTGAAAACTTACACTAGTAGTTGACCTCAAAACTTACAGACATGAACTAAACGCTACAAAAGTCCAGTTTGGATTTCATTCACTCTCGAACGTCTCTCTCACATGTGTCCTGCAAAATAAAGGTTATTCAATTGTTCTATTCTATTTTCAAAAACAACTTGAGTTGGTTATATGGTTCTTTTGAAAAATTAAAAACATTCTTGATGTTGCATTATAAGTTTTTTTATGATAAATTTATAAACACCATAGATGTTTTCTAAAACACTACAGAATAAAAGTTCTGACTTTCTGGCTCTAACTAGAACCTTTACCTTTAAGAGTGTGGAATGTTCATCGTCACTGATAGAGAACGAGCTATTTGCATAATATAATCAAAACGAAGCGGACGTTGACCCCCGTCTGTCAGCGAGGGGCCGCTAATTAAAGATAATGTGTCAGTTATCTCGCGGGAGGAAGAGGCAGCCAGACCGTGAGCGGTGAGGTTATCTCGCAAACGTCTGCAAGCTTTACTGCTGTTATTGTGTCTTCAGATAAACTTTTATCTTCTCTCTGGCTCTGGAAATGGCACATTCTGCAAAGAAAAAAAGATATTTTAATTTAAGCACAGACCGAAAGATATAAATGTATTCCCTGACAAACTCAGGGAGGGTTTGTGGAGTAATTGGGGAACGCCATTAGTTATTTTAGCTCATGTGTGGAACATAATTTTCCTTGAAAAAGTGCATCCTTTCCTCTTGGCTTCGGCTGAAAGGAAAACTCTATTTAATCTTTTTTTGGGGGACTTTTCCGAACAGAACAGACTTAAATTACAGTACAGAACATGCAAAGCTAAATTTTCACCTTTTTTGAAGATACTTTCCAGTGAAAAAACTGGCGTCTGACTGCTTTTCTCCATGTTCCTCTCTCTTTAGTGTGTAATGTTGCTGTTTGAGCTTCTTCTCTATATCAGTGTCAGTGTTTCTGAACTCCTGAAAACCCTCCATTGTAGTCTTGAGTTTCTTCCGGGAACGAACACGTCACAATATTCCTCATTTAAATAATTAATACGCAGAATAAAGGGGCGGGGCCTGGTTGAGTTAGTTAGTAGTGTGTTAAACTGGCGGTTATGGTAAGGGGCGGGACATTTCCCAAACACACTCGAAGCGCTCGACCAATCACAACACACTGCTCCAGCCGACCAATCAGAGCACAGTGTGCTTTTCAGAAGGAGGGACTTGATAGAGACAGGAATTAAACAGAGCGTTACTGACAGACTGGGAAAAGAGGAGCCGCAACAATGGAGAATATGAGGAAAATAATCAACATTCAAGCAGGAAAACCGGTTCTAGTAGAGACAAAAAACATCAAAAGGCATAATAGTTCCTCTTTAAATGCAGATAAAGACGGCACTGCACACCATAACCATTCAAAAGACTTTGGCTTCAAATTGCAGCTCCCCTGCAGAATGAGCGAACGCAAAACTGCTCTAGAAGAACCACAGTAATAATGTTCTGCTCATTGTGAATCTCGCCGTTTCAGCTGAAGATGCCAGAGAAGCTCTGAAGTATGGGGTGGATGGAATACTTGTGTCAAACCACGGAGCAAGACAACTCGATGGCGTCCCAGCCACCGTAAGTGTCTATTGAAGAAATGAGACCTCCAACCCACAAGTCCTCTTTGCAGACTGTCCTCTGTGGCCTTTAAATTGCATCTTTGATAGTGTGAAATACAGTCACGGGTTTACCAGTGGATGCCAAACTAAGCTTTTATGAGCGCAGAACTCAAATGAGCGTGAAGAGATTTCTGAATATAGACGCAGATGTGGTGTATCTGCTCCTGGTCTTCCAACACTTATGTTTTATGTTATGATCTATAATTAGTGCTGAGTTGATCTACTGAGGCTCTATCCTTCTAGAAGTTTCTGACACCGTACCAGTACCACCGAACCAGAAGCACCAGATGTGTATTTTGATACTTAAAGGGTTAGTTCACCCAAAAATGAAAATTCTGTCAGTGATTACTCTCCCTCATGTTGTTCCAACCCCGTAAGACCTTCGTTCATCTTCCGAACACAAATTAAGATATTTTTGATGAAATCTGAGAGCTGGATCACTCCTCCATAGGCTTCTAAGGGATTGAAACTTGCTGGCCCAGAAAAGTTAGTAAAGACATCGTTAATATAGTCCAAGTGACTCCAGTGGCTCAATCTTAAGTTTATCAAGCGACGAGAATACTTTTTGTGCGCAAAAAAACACACAAAATAACAACTTTATTCAACTATTCATTTCCTTCTCTCTGGGCCTCGAGTGAGTTCACGTAGTGTAACAGCGCAGCGCTTCTGTGTTGTATGTCACACGCATCATCACACACATGACCAGCGTCGGCCAATAGTGAGCCTACGTGTGACGTGATCCAGTAATAGTGATCCAGCTCTCAGATTTAATCAAAAATATCTTAATTTGTGTTGAAGATGAACGAAGGTCTTACGCGGTTGGAACAACATGAGGGTGAGTAATTACTGACAGAATTTTCATTTTTGGGTGAACTAACCCTTTAAATGCACTACTATGTTTGGAATAATTATGATTTTGTAAGAAGTCTCTTCTGCTCACCAAGGCTGCATTTATTTGATGAAAAATACAGTAAAAACGGTAATATTGTGCAATATTATTATTATCCAAATGAGATGTTTTCTATGTGAATATACAGTAAAGTGTAATTTATTCCTGTTATCATAGCTGAGTTTTCAGCATCATTACTCCAGTCTTCAGGGTCACATGATCCTTCAGAAATCATTCTAATATGATGATTTGATGCTCAATTATTATTAATGGTTCATATTTTTATCAATGCTGGAAACAGTTTTACTGCTTAATATATTTGTGGAAATCATGACTTTTTTTCAGGATTCTTTGATGAAAAGAAAGTTCAAAGAACAGCATTTTATTTGAAATATAATTATTTTGCATCATTATAAATATATGTTTTTCATGATTTATTCAATTTCTTTCTTTTGTTCTTTCTCTTTCTTTCTTTCTTTCTTTCTTTCTTTCTTTCTTTCTCTTCACTTTCAGAAAGAAAGTGAAAGAAAGAAAGAGAAAGAAATAATTATTTCTCTTTCTTTCTTTCTCTCTCTCTTTCTTTCTTTTTCTTTCTTTCTTTCTTTCTCTATTTCTTTCTTTCTCTTTCTTTCTCTATTTCTTTCTTTCTCTCTCTCTTTCTTTCACTTTCTTTCTCTTTCTTTCTTTCTTTCTCTCTCTCTCTCTCTTTCTTTCTTTCTTTCTTTCTTTCTTTCTCTCTCTTTCTTTCTTTCTTTCTTTCTTTCTTTCTTTCTTTCTCTATTTCTTTCTTTCTTTCTTTCTTTCTCTATTTCTTTCTTTCTCTCTCTCTTTCTTTCACTTTCTTTCTCTTTCTTTCTTTCTCTCTCTCTTTCTTTCTTTCTTTCTTTCTTTCTCTCTTTCTTTCTTTCTCTTCACTTTCAGAAAGAAAGTGAAAGAAAGAAAGAGAAAGAAATAATTATTTTTCTTTCTTTCTTTCTTTCTTTCTTTCTTTCTTTCTTTCTGTCTTTCTTTCTTTCTTTCTTTCTCTCTTTCTTTCTCTTTCTTTCTTTCTCTCTTTCTTTCTTTCTCTTCACTTTCAGAAAGAAAGTGAAAGAAAGAAAGAAAGAAAGATAAATAAATAAATAATTATTTCTCTTTCTTTCTTTCTTTCTTTAACTTTCTTTCTCTTTCTTTCTCTTTCTTTCTTTCTTTCTCTTTCTTTCCTTCTCTTTCTTTCTTTCTCTCTCTTTCTTTCTCTTCACTTTCAGAAAGAAAGTGAAAGAAAGAAAGAGAAAGAAATAATTATTTCTCTTTCTTTCTCTTTCTTTCTTTCTCTTTCTTTCCTTCTCTTTCTTTCTTTCTTTCTTTCTTTCTTTCTTTCTTTCTTTCTTTCTCTCTTTCTTTCTCTTTCTTTCATTCTCTCTCTCTCTCTTTCTTTCTTTCTTTCATTCTCTCTCTCTTTCTTTCTTTCTTTCTTTCTCACTTTCTTTCTTTCTCTCTTCCTTTCTCTCTTTCTTTCTCTTTCTTTCTCTCTTTCTTTCTCTTTCTTTCTCTCTTTCTTTCTTTCTCTTTCTTTCTTTCTTTCTTTCTTTCTTTCTCTCACTTTCTTTATTTCTTTCTTTCTTTTTCTTTCTTTCTTTCTTTCTTTCTTTCTTTCTTTCTTTCTTTCTTTCTTTTTCTTTCTTTCTTTTATTCTCTCTCTCTTTCTTTCTTTCTTTCTTTCACTTTCTTTCTTTCACTTTCTTTCTTTCTCTTTCTTTCTTTCTCTCTTTCTTTCTCTCACTTTCTTTCTTTCTCACTTTCTTTCTTTCTTTCTCTTTCTTTCTTTCTTTCTCTCTTCCTTTCTCTTCCTTTCTCTCTTTCTTTGATGAAAAAAAGCTTTGATCACAGGAATAAAATAGGAATAAAACAGGAATAAAAAAAATCATGATTATTTCAAAGTTTTGAGCGGTAGTGTACACCTGAGAATGAATAACACACAGTAATGTTCTGGTGTGTGCCAGTGCAGATCGACGCTCTGCCTGAGGTAGTGGAGGCTGTTGAAGGAAAGGTGGACGTCTTCATGGATGGAGGGGTTCGTAAGGGCACAGATGTGCTGAAGGCTCTGTCGCTCGGAGCAAAGGCTGTTTTTGTAGGAAGACCCGTCCTGTGGGCGCTTGCCTGTGAGGTAAAACACAGTAAATATGCAATTACTGGACAAGCACGTTATTCCTAATGTCTAACAGGACATCAATCTTTCTGTTTGTAGGGTGACAAAGGAGTTACTAATGTTCTAGAGTTACTGCGAGAGGAACTTCACCTTGCATTGGCACTTACAGGTATTTTGGTGTGAGCATTAGTTTGTGCATGGGTGAACACAACACCACAACACAACACAACACAACACAACAAATTAATAAAAAAAAATAAAAAATAAAACATGATAAAATAAATGAAAACAAAAAATAAAATAAACAATAAAATAAAAAAATAAAAAATAAAATATGTATATATATATATATATATATATATATATATATATATATATAATAACACTATAAAATACAATAAAATAAAATAAAACAATAAAATAAAACAAATTAATAAAATAAAACACAATAAATTAATAAAATAAACACAATAACATAAACACAATAAAATAAAAATAAAACAAACACAATAAAATAATACAATACAATAAAACAATAAATAAAAAATAAAACAAACAATACAATAATACAATACAATAAAATACAATTATATAAAAGAACACAAAATAATAAAATAAATTATTTGAATTAAATTAAAATGAAAAGATAGAAAAATTACAATAAAGTAGAAACAGAACTGAACTACATAAAATAATATATCAAAATATTTAAAATGCTATATATATATATTTTAAGTTACATACATTCAGATGAATCAGTGTGATTGTATTTGGCATGTGATATTGTTTTTACAGTGTGTTGTCTTCTGGCAGGGTGTCGCTCACTGAAGGAAGTCAATAGATCCATTCTGAGAAGATCTGAGTTCATTTCGAGGATCTAATGAGCAGAACTGTTGCATGCTGGGGGATTTCATGTGTGCCAGTGACTGGGCCGACTTGTGTAGTTCAAATGAAATGAGCCCAGAGGATTCTGGCACGACAGATTTAGCATCATGAATAAAACATTTGTGTAAGTCATTTGTGTAAAGTTTTGAATAAATGCATCAAAAGCATGTGGTTTGCACAACCCTACCGTGCATGACAGCAGTAATCCTTCCTGTTTACTCCAGGCATGCAATGTTTAGAAACCCAAACCAGTTTTGTAACTCTTCCAATCTGCACAGGGACTATTTTCCTCACTGTCCGGACACTGGGAACAGAACGAAGAGGATATTTAAAGGAATATTTCACCTAAAAAACAGGGTTTTTCTAGTTAAAACTAAAACCATAAACAAACATTTTTGCACTTTAAATAAAAATTACAGTTGCCAAGGAAAGATTTTTCATTTTCATTTAGTTTAAAATTCTTACATATATAGACTATTAAACTAATGCCGGTGATTTCATAATTTATATGAATGCTTTTTTCTTGCATGCACAGGAATTCAGAGCTCATATCACCATGATTGTGTACTACGGTGTGTACTTGTCATTTACATTCCTCTATTTCATTACAGTAATAGTCAATTTGCTGTAAACAGGTCCCCTGCTTTCTCATGAATATGCATATACTCCCTCCACGGGGCCCGAAAGGCAAATAGGTTTGTGAGAGGTTCAGAAAGGTCACACACAAGGCATGGGATTTCTTTACTGGCTCTTTCCATGGCTGAACCACAGGACCTGAATGAAGCCATTATATGCATTGACTCTCCACAGGAAAACAAACTTTGTCAGGGCTCTGTTCATTAGCACCTAACACTTTGTTTGAAACGCCTACTTCTGCAGGGGCCAGAAAGGGGAAGTGAACTCCTGCCGAAATCAAACAAAACCCACCGTTTATGAGGTTTTAAGAGGTTTTGCATTGTTTGCATGCACCCTAGATACTTACATGATCAATATAGTGGCCCCATAAAGTATGTGGACAATTTCATCATGTTTTGCATTAGATAAAAATATATAAGCAGTATTGGGTGTAATGCATTACAAGTAATTCATTACTGTAATTTAATTACTTTTCCCTTGAAAAAGTAAAGTATTACTCTTAATTTGTCTGCAATTTAATTACAGTTACTCCAGATGTAATTGCATTAAATACTGTACACTGACTACTGAACAGTTAAACAACGGTGGATTTAACATCAAGATTTAACATCTAATGTATGCAAGCTTCTCCCTTGAAGTATACTTTGGTCAGTTCAAGAATAATTTATGCAATTTTATTTAATTTATTTGAAATAATTAAAAGAGCTGTTCCATGTCTATCCTTGTATTGTTCAAGTGAGATTGAACAGGTATTAGTAAGTAATTCAATACCTTTTAGAGATAGTAATTAGTAATCGAATGACTTTGTTGAAGATATTACCCAACATTGAAAACAATTTGCATATGCATGAAAATTATGATTTTTTTTTGCCGCCTATTGCTTTAATGGTTTGCTATCCAAAGCAATGACATTTACACATTTTTATGTGTGACCCAAGCATCCAAATACTTTTTTATTATTATTGCCTATAGCTAACAGGGAATGTTCTCAAAACTTTGACTAACGTTCTGGCAAGGTTCTCTCAGAGTTATGACCAAAACGTAACATTAGAACATTCGATCAAACTGATCAGGTCTTGAGTAACGCATCTGAAGCTGTCAGATCACTAGTGCAGACACAGCAGTTCACCAGTTATCTCAATATAACCTCGCCTGCGCACCGCAGAAATACAGCTGCATTGAAG
Organism: Leuciscus leuciscus; assembly: GCF_965113295.1. Taxonomy (NCBI): domain Eukaryota; kingdom Metazoa; phylum Chordata; class Actinopteri; order Cypriniformes; family Leuciscidae; genus Leuciscus; species Leuciscus leuciscus. Next base: position 4,062,431 of record NC_138741.1, read on the forward strand.
GATATCATTTTGAAACACTGTGTGGCCATGAAGAATCTAACCCAAAAGCGCCCGCATCACACAGCTGTTATTCTAATTTGTTTGAGCGTTTGCAAATAGCACCAAGACCGCATCACCCATAAAAGTTAGCAGAGGTTTTGCTTAACAAGGCGCTTTTGTCTGACCAGAGGAGGGCACTTGTTCAAACACACAAACCAAAGTGAAGAAAACAAAAGTGGCTCATCTAGAGAGAGAAGAAACGTTGTCCTCTCCTTACACCAGCCCTGCACGCAGATACTCAGAATGGCAATTTAATTAATTTTTACTGTAATATTGTGGGAATGGAATATCTAATATGTGAAAAATGTGCATACAACCAAAGCACGTCTGGGATAATGCATCCCACAATACAATGCACTAAACTTGACCTTACATTTCTAGTGCGGTGTCGTTATGTTTAACTAAACTTAAAACTATACAAAATAACTGAAATTGAAAAAACTTAAATGAAAGTTAAAATAGTCATGACAACTCTTGGAGTGTTTGGCATGGTAGTCAATATGACAATGATATGTTTTGTCTTGGCGAAATAGATCTGCTACACTTCTGCTGCTGTTATTGCTGCTGCTGCTGTTGATTATTAGTCTAGAAATCTAGACGCACCTATGGTAAATTTCACCGAAATACATTTTATTTTGCAGCCAGGGTAGTCTAGCAACTCTCCGTTGACTTTCGAGCTGAAAAAACCAAACTCTAGTCAGGCCAATCACATCGTGTATAGAGTCGGTGGGCGGGCTTTACATAATGACGGCAGAGTTGCGATGGTTCCCTGCTACTTGAAAACAAAGAAAAGCTGCTGCCGCTACTGGCGAACAGCGGTCTTTCGAATCGGCTTTGGCCGCGACTCTGGAGGACTTGGAGTTAAGCTTTTTTTTGAGAAAAGAACAAAGATCAGCACTTAAGTCATTCCTAAAAAAAGGAAGATGTGTTCGTAGTTTTGCCAACCAGATACGGCAAAAGTTTAATCTAGCTGCTCTGTTGGGAAAACGCTCTGGTTGGTTGTAGCGCTATCCTATTGTGTGCAGAGGGAAATTGAAAGACCACCGTTTATCCCGCCCCTCGGATTGAGTCCTGCTAATGGTGAGTTCCCAGACCCAACATCTTGATGTGGGTCCGGCTTGCCAGGCTAGGTGATTATTGCTGATTATTGCTGCTTCTGCAGAGCAAGTACGGGATATGCTTCTGCCAATCTATACAGGTGGAGCTGGGGATGGTGGAGGGTTTCTGAAAGCACGCTGCACTGCCACAGCAAATGCTGACAAGTATTTGAATAGTTGAGCAGGGAGCTTATTGGCTACACATGCAGCAGGAACCAATCAGCTGTGCCTTATAGATAATGATGTGATTGCAAGCAGATTGAGTTAAGGACCCATCGGCCTGCGCCATCTAGAGTTTCATGACAGAACTTTGTATTTAAATAGTACTAAAATAACACTGCTCCAGTGTGATGAATAAACTGTAAGCTGAAATATGTTTTCATCAAAATCTACAGCACTATAAAATAAATTGATCAATAATGTGATATTTTTTAGTGCCTATTCTTCCTCTGCATTTGATCAATAGTAATTACTTTCATTTCATTGGATTTCATATTTAGTGGTAAAGAATCACTTTTACTATGTCTCATACTCGAACAACATATTTGAACAACCCCCTAATCATAAGTATCAAACTTTACAAACATTTTGGCTTGTGAAATAAGCCCTCGGTATCATATGCATCTCAGCTGTAGTCTGTTTAGATTTGTTCAGCCGTGATCTGGCAGGAGAAAAGCTGCAACGGTCTGCGTGTCTGTTTCTGAAATACAGCCTCTGGCTGTGGCCCAGCGTCTATGGCTTTAGCTTTGGTTTCTGCACACTGAAAGCCTTTGGGGGAAGGCAGTGTGGGACAGGGTGTGTCCCGCTGAAGCTGTGGTCGCTGTGACAAGACACTGGCTGAGCGTCTCTGCACACGGGGCCTGGAGAAGCAGAGATCTGCACCTGTGTGTCTAGACAGCCACCCGACGAGAATAAGAGCGCGTCAAGGGACAACTTCTCACACACGCTTTCTTTCCTCTTTGCTACAACTGAACATAAATATATAAAGTGAATATGGGAAATGCTGAGAGCATAATTCACTAGATTTTATTGCCTGTGCAAATCTCACTGAGTGCTGCGAGTGTTCGCCAAAGTGTTGTTGTGCGGTTGCTAAGGTGTTCCAGGACATGCTTGTCATGCAAAACTCGCCACCATGATGCTAGGGTGTTGATATGTGGTTGCTACGGTGTCCTGGGGGGCTCTTATGGTGTTGCTATGGTGTTCTACATGTTCTTAGGGCATTGCTATGCAGTTGCTAGGGTGTTCTTGGTATTTACCAGGGCATGTTGGCCAATGCAAAACTCGTAACGATGCTGGGGTGTTGCTATCTTGTTCAATTAGGGCATTGCTATACTGTTGCTAGCTTGTTCTGGGTCCAGGGTGTGCTTACCCATGCAAAACTCGCTGTCATGTTGCTAGGGCGTTGCTATGTGGTTCCAATGGTGTTCGATGCATTCTTAGGGCATTGCTATGCAGTTGCTAGGTTGTTATGGGTAGTTTCCAGGGCGTAATTGCCCATGCAAAACTCACCACCATGATGCTAGGGTGTTGCTATGTGGTTGCTATGGTGACCTGGGTGGTTCTTGGGCCGTTGCTAGGGTGTTCTGGGTAGTTACCAGGGGGCTCATATGCTTGTTCTCTTCAACAAGCAAGTGCGATATCATTCATGCCTGTAGCACAACTGTTTGTTTGAACCCCAAACCCTTAGTCTGGCAATGCACCTCTAAAAATAAAATTAAATAACTGTCTGTGCATGCTCACAGTCTCAGATACCAACCAAAGCATTCAACTAAAACACTCTAATACACATAAAAATACCCAACACACAGAAATACTGGGTAAAATAGTTCATATTTCATTTAGACTTCTTAGCATTGAATGAATTATATTTTTAATCAACATTTCTCATGCTTCATCCATTCCATTTTTTTTAGGTTGTTTCAAAGCATTGAGGCATTTGGTTTTCCATTAAAAATGCTGTGGCCAAAAGAACATATCTTAGAAGAACGTCTAATTATACTGCCTACGTTCTGAAACGCACTTCACTCCAATAATGTCCTCCTACGTAGGACCTAAATATCTGCTCCCTACTTACTGGATCATCAAGAAAATGATTCAAGTCATATATCCAGGAGAGGGCAATGTTTAGCTTCTCATCTCTGAAAAAAACGTCTGTCTGATTATTGGTTTTCCCCTGTAAAGACAAGCACGTTCTTATTTAAAACTACTGCATTGAGACAAACATCTTTTCCTCATTTTTCAGAAAACATCTTTGCAGGATGCGATTAATGCGCTCCAAATGAATGCTGCAGAGTGGGATTAAACAAATACGAATTAAACAAAACCGAAGCGCAGATTGTTGAGTTATACCCTCATTAAATGTCAACAAATGCATCTGATTAACTCTTTTATTGCTCTTTCAAGCCCAACTGTTGATGGAAAACCAGCCGAGTTAAAAGATCTGGCATGGGCGATACGGCAAACAGAACAAGGCAGTTCCTTCCTGTGGCACAGAATGTAATGGCCTGGAAAACCATATCAATGTGCAAGTAATTACTCCATCATACTTCCCACAGTAGTCATCTGCCCGGGGATCAGGCATGATTGTTAACCCACCAGAACTGATCTCAAACTAACACTCAGGGTCACTAAAACAACTTTGGACTGACACTAACACTCGGCCGTCAAGATGGTCTCGACACGTAGGGCATCCACAAGAAGAAACGAGAAGAATAGAAGGGGAAAAAGAAAAACAAGCAGTGCATGCTGTGATTTCATAAGTTTAGGGACGGCTCTGCTTCTGAAGGCTTCCCACGTGTTTCGCAGATTTCCGCAGAGCAGTATACTAGCTCGCTGTATACTGCAAAGTGCATACTCGTTTTTAAGAATACAAATGTACAACTGCCATTCCTGTAGCTAAAAAAGTAGAGCATGACTCTAGCAATGCCAAGGTCATGGGTTCGATATATACCCTGAATGCAGTGCAAGTCACTTCGGATAAAAGCAATATGTATGCAAATATAATGCAAACAGTATCATGGTACATTGGTGCCACATGATTTCATTACGTTGAATGTGGTTGATATTAATGGAAGGTCAAGTCATGTGCATTGCATTAAGGGATACAGTATTACACACAGTGTGTGCTGGTTGTGTACTTCACATTTTAGCAAACCATGCATGCAGTTCACAAATCTTACCTACTTCTGAAATGCACTTGGTGAATGTTAGTAAGTTTCACAATTAATTACAAAGAAATGGCATTGAATTAAACATGAAATCCTACTCTGATAATCTTTGTTTATGCGACTTTGAAAACAACTTTTTTTACAGTGTAGCGTGTGATTTCAAATACAGCCCACATTTTGGGTTCATCAGACAGAACGCTCAAATTCTTTGTTTTCGTTCTCTACGTGTAAGAATGTGCGAGTTTTTCAAATGACCGTTTAAGTCGTACCAGGTGAAGAAATATGATTGCGGGGAAAGCAGTTTTGAAAACACTCTGTGTCTCTTTAACACTCAGTGACAATTGCCTCAAATTATCCATTTATTTTCGCACAGGCCTGGTGACAGTACGTGTTTTCAGATATGGAACTCACAGCTGCATCCAATTAATAACAACTTCATGTGCAACGCTGCAGCAGGCCACAGCCGAGGGAGGGGGTTCGGTTCGAGTAAATTTAGTTTCAGAACAAGAGGAACGTTCAGACCAGAGAAAGAAAGAGGAGGGAAGGAGGAAAAAGCACACATCTGTTGACATCAAAATTGTGGAACCTTGAATTCTTCTTTTTTTCAGTCATTGTGGTGTTTTACTACCACGAGTCCGAGTCCAACATCTGGGCCTGTTGTTTTACGAAACATTTCCCACAGATCTTTCTGTTTTGTTTGTCAATTCACGGACGTTTAGTGCATGAATCCATAAGACATGAAAGCAAGAGCATTGTATGTGGTCTCGCGCTCTCCGCCTGACGCAGCTGTGTCTGTTCGATATCCATCTAAAATCAATATCTGTTGATGATTACGGCCAACACTATTTATTCTTCTTGGGCTGGGATGTGGCCTTTGGTCAGCAGATGTTCGGCTGTGATTTGCATTCCTGTTTTCTTCCCATTTACCAGCAGATGTGCAGATGTTCAGAAATATTAAAGTTGTGTTCGTAGGCCTGGCTGCATTCTGAATAGCACACTACCATACTAGCCTTACTATTTGGACACTTAAGCCGCACTTAGACACAAGAAATGAAGCCAAACATTTGATGAAAAGATGTTTATACATTCTGAAATGCTCTAGCATTGAAAATGAAGATAGAAAGTATTGTGTCACACAGTGGAACATGTTGATGATCTACACCTGTGATTACACTGCTAGGACACCTGTGTGAACTTGAGATGAACTGACTTCATGCATCCACTAAAAAAACCCAAAACACCAGCTGACTCAAAGACATCGAGAAAAAATGATGAAGAAATGTGGATGAACTATGATATCTGCCAAGATGTGCAGTATAAAACCACAACATACTGCATGGAATAGTGATGAACAAGTCAGCAGCAAATGTAACCGAACCTACTCAACCCGCTTCGAGCGGGATTCGAACCGGCATGGGAGGCAGGCGCGCTAACAAGGATGCTAAAGTCGCTAGCGTGCTTCTGAGGCCAGGGGAGTGAGGTTTACGTTCCCAGCTTTTACTTGCTTGCCTCTGTTACACTCGCTCTCACCCGGGTCACGGCACCAAATGTAACCAGTCCTTCTCACCCTGCTCCGAGCAGGATTCGAACCACCGGCATGGGAGGCGGGCGTGCTAACAAGGATGCTAACAAGGATGCTAAAGACCGCAGTCTCTAACGTCAGTCGCAAACGCCTATTGACGACAGGGGAGTGAGGTTTACGTGCCCAGCTCTTACTAGCTTGCCTCCGTTCCTCTCATTCCCATCCTGGTCACGGCACCAAATATAACCGGTCCTTCTCGAACCACTCAGAGCAGAATTCGAACCTCCGGCATGGGAGGCGGGCGCGCTAACAAGGACGCCAAAGATCGCAGTCTCTAGCACCGCTTTAGGCCATGGGAGTGAGATTTACTCGCCCAGCGCTTACTAGCTTGCCTCCGTTACACTCAACCCCCACTTAACCTTGCTCCCATCCAGGTCACTGCACCAAATGTAACCGGTCCTACTTGACCCGCTCGGAGCAGGATTTGAACCGGGTCCTCCGGCAGGTGGCCGGCCACGCTAACAAGGACGCTGAAGACTGCAGTCTCTAGCGTCAGTCGCTAGCATGCCTCTTGAGATCAGGGGAGTGAAGTTTACTTGCCCAGCTCTTACTAGCTTCCCTCCATTACACTCACGCTCACCCGGGTCACGGCACCAATTTAACCAGTCTTACTTGACCCTCTCGAAGCAGGATTCAAACCTGTGTCTCCGACATGGCAGAGACGCTAAAAGCCACAGTCTCTAGCATCAGTCGCTAGCGCCTCTTGAGGCAAAGAAATGAGGTTTACTCACAGAGCTCTTACTAGCTTGCCTCCGTTACACAATATCAGCCAGAATTTTAACATCTTGTTCATGCCTCATTATTCAAGACATTACAGTATCATTACATTCAAGCGTACAGTATATACTGCACAATATTCAGTAAGTAAGCTATACTTCATTCTGGACACAGCCTGTCTGCATGTCTGGCAGGTGGAATGTGTTCATGCAGTCCAAAGTTTAGAAAAGAATGAATTTATTAAATGAGCATGTTGATGCACTGCTTTAATTAGTTGAAATATTTTATAGGGCTTACTCATAACTGCAGACATACTCAAAAAGAAGACTTGAAGAAAGATATTAAAGTGTCTCGTAAAGAAATGCTTTACTGTTATCCCTCTGAGAGTCTGGGACTGGAATATAACAAGCACGTTTAAATCATCTGAACTTCTCTGGTGGACTCGGCATGCTTGATGTAAGAAACATTCTCTGCAAAAACAAATAAAAAGAAGAATTTGAAGTCATGAATAATGTTTTTAAAACATGACATAATTAACATAACAAACGAGAACTACAGTCCTGCAACATATGTTATCATATGAATGAAAGATGAAAAACGTGATTGATGTTAGCATGTTGCAATGCAGTCGCTAGGGTGTTCTGGGAGATTGTCAATTCACCATCATGATTCTAGTGTGTTATGGATGGTTGCCGAGGTGTTGCTAGGGTATTCAGCAAGTGGTTGTTAGTGAGTTCCGAAAGTCCACACATGCAAACAATGATAGCATGTTTATGGGTGGTTGCCATGGTGTGTCTATGCAGCTGTTCAGTTGTTTGGAGTGATTTTTTCCATTGGTTGCTAGGATGTTATTGATGGTTACTGATTCAAGCAAAAAGAGTCCTGCACCCTCAAGTCATTATGATCTTCTGGTCTATAGACATGGCAAAGAACAAAAAGCATCAAATGCTTATAGCACAATTTTATGCAGTAGTCAAGCCAGGACTTGCTAGGAATGAAAACAGTTGCATTGAGCTTATAGACATTGATAAGCCATTCGTCCACGACATGCTAAATGGCAGCTGTCCATTCATCTTGGCCAGAGGAGAACTGAGCTGACTAAGTCTGGTTTCTTCCAAAGTTTTTTTCTCCATTTCTGTCACCTGATATAGTTTGGATTCCTCACCTTTGGCTTGCTTAGTTGGGGTTTAAAAGACGCTTAATATTTATTAATAATGCATTTATCAATTTGACTGCTCTGACACTATTGGATAAGACCAAAAACTTGAAAAGAATTGAGCTGGACTGATGACGCTACTGTCTTCTGTAGAGCTGCTTTATAGCTGAGTCGTGCAGCGGAAGCTTGTTCCCGCCAATGAATAAAAAATAAAAAAGGGAATTGTGACTTATCTCGCAATTTCAAGTTTATATCTCGCAAATCCGACTTCTTTTCAGTCTTTTTTCCCTCAGAATTGGAGTTTATAAGTCACAATTGCTGAGAAAATATATCCCAAAAAAGTCATAATTGTGTGATATATCCTCACAATTGTGGGGAAAAAAAGAGTCAGAATTGCGTGATTAAAAAAAGATTAGAAAAAGTCTGAATATCGTGGAAAAAAAGTCAGAATTGCGAGATATAAACTCACAATTGTGAGAAAAAAGTCAGAATTGCGAGATATAAACTCACAATTGTGAGAAAAAAGTCAATTGCAAGAAAAAAGTAAAAAATGCAAGAGAAAAAAGTCAGAATTGCGGGAGAAAAAAGTCAGAATTGCGAGATATTAACTCACAATTGTGAGATAAAATGTCAGAATTTCTGGATAAAAGTCAGAATTGCAAGAAAAAAGTCAGAACTGTGAGAAAAAAAGTCAGAATAAGAGATAAAAAGTCGCTATTATCTTTTACATCTTTTTTTTATTCCGTGGTGGAAACAAGTTTCCATAGAATCGACTTCGTTTTGCTGAAACAAATTTTGCAACATCAGCAGTTATTGAACTGAACTGAATCAACATTGAACTAACTCGACCTAAAACACTGTTGCCTTCTATTGTATTGCATTTGAATTCAAGTCTCATATTTGCATAATTGATTCTGTTACTTTGATGTTTATTACAGTGAAGCTGCTTTGAAACAATCTGTATTGTATAAAGTGCTACAGAAATAAATGTGACTCGATATGACTTAATCATACATATGAGGAACAGTAACTGTAGCGCTTGACTTAGCAAACACTCAGACAAACACATACATTCAGCTCATTGATCTCTCTGGTTGTTCAAAAGGCTTCTCCCACACTTAATTGATATGACACACTAATCTGGCTTTTGTTTTGCGGTTTTGCCCTACGAGGAAGTAAATTCACTTAACAAGCTATTATCGTGTGATGTGATGTGACAGTGGTTTGGACGAGTGTCAACAGAAAGTGATGCAGGCCAGATAAAGCCGGTGCATATGTTTATGGCGTAATGGTTGATTATGAACTATACGCTTGCTGCCTTCAGGTCATGATGTGTGAGTCCATTACCTGACTTAGACTTTGGCAGACGTGCTGTTGCCCTGAAGGAAAACACACACTTACACACACACACACACACACACACACACACACACACACACACACACACACACACACACACACAACATGTATCCACAACAACAAACAAATTGGGGTGGGACTGTTTGCAAGGAAAAACTGAGACGTGTGGACATTGGCTCTCGGGCAATATTGCGCATAAACAAACCCAGAGGAAGAGACCATCAGCCATCGTACACAAATAAACGTAAACTACACAGCTGGGCGTCTTTGGCTTTGCACCAGAATGAGAGGTACAAAAATATTTAGACAGGCAGTGTTGGATTTCAAGAACGAAACGAAAAGTAGCCGTAACTATAAAATGTTAAAGCGTTCTTGGCACTCTGAAACCCAAGATTTATTTCACAGAACCATCTCTATCATACTATTGCATAAATTGGACATTATTCAAGAAATAAATCCCTAGAGAAAAATGTTATTGCTCAGAGGTGAAATAAGATATTCGATGAGGGGGGGAATAGGGTGGGATGTGATTTTATCCATCAGGAATTGATTGGAAGGTGAAAAATGTTGATGACATCAGCTGAAAAGAAAGCTTAGAAACAGCATTTATCTTTGAAAAAATATGCACCAGAAACATGGATATAAGTTTATATCTGAAATTATATTATAATAATAAATATAATATAAATATAGAAAATATATTATATTATTATATAATTAATAATAATATAAAAATTAAGGAAATAAAATAAAAAAATCAACAGATGTCTGCTGAAACTGAAGGACACTTCAGCAAAATCTCCATTTAATCTCAATTTAATATATCATTTAATATATGGGAAAATATCTCTAATCTCTAATGAGATCTCATTAAAAATGAATGCATCCACATCAGAGCCACATACAGAATGCATGCATTAGTATACAGTATACAGGGAAATTGAATGTAAATGTGTAGCTTGAAATGCAATGTAAGTCGCTTTGGATAAAAGCGTCTGCCAAATGCATAAATGTAAATGTAATGTAAAAATGTACCTTCACCCTTTATTCAAATATTATTAAAAATGTGTTAAAGATTTTATGAGCATATTGTGTAATTGTGCTTGGAGTCTATTTTATTTGTGCAGACATAGTTTTGACATATATTGTGGCCAAATTATTTTTGGCCAGGCTCGTATACAAAGAACATGCAAAAACAAGAGAAAACCAACAAAATATTAATAACTGTTTATGTTGTAGTCAGTGTATGCTTTTTCCTGTTTTGTTTTTCTATGCATTTTCTTTAATAAAACTTGTAGCTGTCTTTTTTGCCTTTTTTTTTTTGTCAGATAAACACTTTAACCAAGTTTAGTTTTTTTGTTCTTCCCTCATATTTAACATATTTAAAAAAATATAAAATATTTTCCTTTATTTTGATGGTTTAATCGGTCATTGAGAACAAATATCCCCTCCGGACATAATTTTTTGTACATCTAAAGGCCAATTCACACGCAGCGACAGACAAACACACACTTCGTCGGGATCAGTGTTACTCCTGTGGGAGTCTGTCAGTGACTGTCGGAGCTTGTTTTTGCCGAATGAACATGTTTAATGGGAATTCGAATGTCTGATAAGTGTCGTGCTGTAATCTAGTGATTGTCGGCATTGATCTGTGTCTGTCAGTGCAATGTGAATTTGACTAAATATTTAAATCCAGTCCATTATCTCAAACCAGACTACTCCAAATGAAGTCATTCTATCCAAATGATGTTGTATGCTGGTATAAGAGCCTGTCCTTCCTCCTGTGCAGCGTGGGTGTGTGTGAGAGAGACCTCTTTACACACCAGCCATTACACTCAGTCAGAGCTGACAGCAGACGTGCACCTGCAGCGAGCTCTTTAAAGTGTGACGCTGCCACTTCCTCAGATCAACAGCATGACTGGCTCTGTCTTACGTAAAGCTGTACATTTACAACGCAGGTGTCGAGCTCTGTCCCGATTACACAGACCTGGATCTGCTGCCAAACAAACAAAACCCTCTGCCAACCCCTCCGAGGAACGGCCCGGCCCATTTTTACACGATATTCCTTTGCTCTAAATCATCTCTGAGTTCTGCAATGAGACCCAGGTATTTCAGAAATCATCTTTCTGATGATATGAACTGTAAAAAAATTGCATGATTTTAACGGTTCAAAGACTGTAAAAATGCTACAGTGAAAAACTGTTAATTGGTTGACAGAAAGTTTCCTTACTATATACGGTAAACAACTGTGATAGATCTAACGGTACATTTAATGTAATTTTACTGTAAAATACAGTTTTTGGAAGTGAAAAAGAACAAGACATTGTATAATTTAGTGAAAAACCAATTGACATTCCCACAATTCCCTGCGTTACTCTTCACATTTGTTGTATTTTTGTTGAAATAACTGTTTCTTCATAGTTTTCTTAGTTTTTATTTTTTTTCTAATCAGTTATGACATTAGGGTTCTATGTTACATTTAATGTCATTAAATTAATGTTTATTGCATTAAAATTTAAAATGTCATGTGTGTTACCATGATGGTGTTCAGTGTTTGTGTGAATGACACTGTGCAGCTTCTATATATAGTATTAACTTTCTCGTGAAAGAGCTGCTTGTGATGAGCTTTAATTCATCATGTGACTCTCATCTCCACTGTGATTGGTGGTTGTCAGTGTATAACTATGGTACAAAACAAATATTAATACTTCAATAGGTCAGTAAATTAACTTTATTTCAGATAATTAAATACGGATTTATTACTGTAAATTTAAGTTAAGTCTGTAAAATCTAAAATGTTGCTACCGTATTTTTTTACGGTAAATTTATGGCAACCACAGCTGCCGTTTTTTTTACCGTAAATTTGACTGAATTTTTTTTATTTATTTATTTTTTTTATGTGACATTCATCTCAGTGGTGTTATATAGACAAAATCTAAACCTGTTCATAAACTTTTCATTAATGAACTCTTTTCATATTCACAGGGTTCTCAGAAACGTCATAGTTGGGAACTTCTATAGTGGTCAGCAGATCTACGACAAATATACATTTAATTAAATATAATTTTTGCATTCCCATTTGATCCAGTAGCAAATAAAAACAAATCAGTGAGTGTTTCTGACTTTCCAAAAGAGGCAAAAAATATTGAGATGTATTAGAAACACTCATACAGCAACGTTAACTAGTTTTCTGTAATTTAATGTCAAAGTAATTAAAGTATAGTGTTATAAATTTACATTATTTTAAAAAAGAAACATAAAAAAAAACATTGATAGATTTAATAAATGTGAAAATGCATCATCAGTCTGTGAAATTTTTAATCAAATATAAATATTAGATGAAAAACTTAAACTAAAACTAAACAAAAATTTTAAAAGTTGCCTGAGAAACTAACTGAAATAAAATAAGTTTAAGATAAAGTATAAAACACAGAACAAAATGACTAAAACCTGAACTAAAATTAAATAAAAACCAACTATAATAGTATATTAATAATGCTATTGGTTCATATGCACAGACACCTCTGACATATTTAAGAAAGAAACTAATTTGAATTCTATTGGACTGTGTGGAAATACTGTAACAAGATTTTAAAGGGATAGTTTGCACAATAGTGAATGTCTTGTACTGTACAATGTTCCTCACACACGACTTCAGAGGACTCGAGCTGCATGAAGCGTTTGAAGGAGTTTCTGGAGTTTGACAGCACGCATCCCCATCATCATTAGCATGGAAAAAGAGCAGTGTGTTCTTTCTTCCTCCATTTGTGTTCCACAGAAGAAAGAAAAACAAACAGGTCTGCAACATCATGAGGCTAAGTAAATGCAGAAGCCAAAGCCACATCACACACACTCAGCCTGGAGTATCACGACGCGTTACGCCAACAAAGGTCAGACGAACACACATGGAAGCCAAAACACACAGAGCGGGTGATGTAAACTAGAGGAACAGCGGTGTACCCCGCTGGATTCGCATATTCAACTGCTACCGGTTTCCATTTCCATTTAACAAATTCCTTGATAATGAATCCCACATGCGCTAATAAATGACTTTGAGAATTGCTCACTGGCTTCAGCAGCTGGATCCGCTGGAATGCTCGTGTGGTTTACTAACAGTTCACGATCCTCGGCGAAACACATGTGACATCTGTTACTGTGCAGCTCAGACTCCTTTTACTGTGCCTTTGAGTGGATGGTGGCAAAACCAAGTCAAATGACACGAGGAGCCGAAGCTCACCGGACTGGACTGTGTGCATGCGGACTACAGTGCATTATGGCTATCCGAGTCTGTTTGATATATTCAATGCAAGTCTATGGGATTGTACTTTCCAAGAACATCTTGTTGGTTAATCAGCTTTCAAACATCCCACTGTTTGTTTATCAACCAATGAGCCTCACTAACAAATGCTGTCCTTACAGACGAACACTTTCCATCAGAGACGATGTGATTATATCTTCATGACTTCAACACAAGACTGTAATGCACTATGTTTGAATTTAACGTAGACAAATACTCACATACATTTAGGTTCAGATGGATGAGGACACCATGGGACATGCAGTGTAATTCATAAGGCCTCATGTAGGAGTGAATTAAAACATCAGGAAATGGCTTTGACTTATTTCCTGTTGAAACAGGAAGTTATGGCAGGATAAACCAAAGGGCTCATCCCTTTTACTTTAAAATAAAGCCATGCATCAAAGCCATGAACATGATTTGCTACTTGCATTTGATTGAGACAGATATTTGTAAATGCACATGAGTGTAAAATGATTTTCTGGGAAGAGGATGACTGTAGATTATAAATGCATATATCTGCAACTTTTAGCTGTACACTAGCATATAGATGAGCACAAAACAAACTAAAAGCCATAAAACTTAATTTTAACTGACTTTAAATGTAAAAAATTAACAGATATTTTATTTTAACTAATGATCAGAAGATTTTTTGTGTGTGTGTTTTTGATAGAAGTCTCTTATGCTCAGTTACGGCTACATTTTTGTGAATAAAAATACTCAAAAATCGGTAATTATCTGAAATATTGTTTCAATTCAAAATAACAGTTTTCTATGCAAATATATTTTAAACTGTAATTTATTCCTGTGATCAAAGCTAAATTTTCAGCATCATTACTCCAGTCTTCAGTGTCACATGACCCTTCAGAAATCATTCTAATATGAGGATTTGATGCTGGAGAAACATTTATGATTATTATCAATGTTGAAAAGAGTTGTGCTGATTCATATTTGTGTGGAAATGTGATTCAAAAGTTCAAAAGAACAGCTTTTATTTGAAATAGGATCTTTTGTAACATTATAAATGTCTTTACTGTCACTCTTGATCAATTAAATGCGTTCTTGCTGAAATACACTGCGAAAAAGGCTTTTCTTACTAAGTATTTTTGTCTTGTTTCCAGTCCAAATATCAAAAAATTCTTAAATCAAGAAGCATTTACTAGATGGAGTGTTTTCCGGGGGATTTAATCAAAATTAAGCGAGTTGATGCTTAAAAAAAGCTAAATTATCTGCCAATGGGGTCAGAAAAATAATCTTAATTCAAACAGAAACAAAATTATTTTTCTTTCCGCATTGGCAAGAATAATTTTACTTGTTTTAAGCAAAATCTCACTTAATTTTTATTTATTTCCCCAGAAAACAAGACTTAATATCTTATGTCATTTTACTACTTTAGTAAATGGATCTTGATATAAGAAATGTGTGATATTTGGACTGGAAACAAGACAAAAATACTAAGTAAGAAAAGCATTTTTTTGCAGTGTAAAAGTATTCATTTCTTAAAATAAAATAATAATAATCGTGCTGACCCCAGACTTTAAAGCAGTAGTGGGAAATGCAGCACTAAATGAATAAGTCTTGAACTGTCCTCTACTTTGGATGAGTCTCTTTTCACTCACTCAGAGATGAACAGGAACTAAAGGCGAGAGACGAAGCTCCAGCCAATCGCGTCCCTGCTGCGTTGACTTCACGTCTTCGCCATCTTCAAGCAAGCTTTGTTTGCTCACAGCTGAGGATTCAGATGAAAAGAGAGATTATCGGACTCTAGCGTTGCCATTTTACACACAATGAATGATCTGTTGTCTAACAGTGGTTTTCCTGTTGGAGAAGGTTTACACGCTTCCAAAGGCACATTTCATGGAACAGTTAACAAGGTCAAAGCATCCCATCAACGAACACGATACTAAACAAAACAGGGCCCGTCTGATGCTCAGCGTCTCCGTTCAGACGGCCGAGGGACTTTTACCTGCCCTCCACACACTCACAGAAATCAACATGTACTGCGAGAGCGCACAAACACTTCACTTTCTCCTGTTTTTCCTAGCCTGGAAGTACTTCCATGTGTCCAAATACAAAGCAAAAGTCATGTAAGCTGTGAGTGAAACACTCTTTGCTTTCGTACAGAAAAAAAGTGGAACCATTAGAGAGGCAAACAAGAGCTTCTCGAGTGTCTTCTGGTTTATTTGTGTAAGGTTTTAATACTATTGCATGGATATGCTGGTCTGCCTCGAAAAATAAGCAACGCTGTAATTGGTTTCGAGTTCGCCTGAAGTAAAGAGGACAAACTCTTACAAAAATACTGCATTCAAATAACCCGAACAAAATTAAGAGGTAACAGTTTTACAGCAATATTACTGTGGCTGTTTGCATAAAAATATAAAAACAGATTGTAAGAGGCAAAACGACACACACACTAAACTTGTACACTTGTACACACTAAGCAAATGTAATAATGAAGTAATTGCAAAAAATGAAGTAATTGTACAGTAATACATCTTGGTAGCATTTGCTGTATACTGTAAAAAATAAAATAATTTCAAAGTTGAATTCACAAAAAAATACTATTTCAGTCTTTCTCATTAGCAAAAAAGGATTCTATATAGAACTCTAGGGTTCTAGACTCAACTGTAAAGAACCCTTCATGCTAAAAAACGTTCTATATAAGGAGCAATGTCTTAAATTATATCTTAATGCTTTCATGTTTAATGGGTTATTTCAGTTTATTTTTTTATTTTTTTTGATAAAGTATATCTACGAGCTGTTTAATTAATGAAATGTAATCAAAATAAAAAAGTAATTAAAAACATGTATTAATTAAAACTGAATTCATAAAACAATTGGAACGTCCTTAAGGGCTTAAAGTGAAACACTTCAAAATTCTAATTTAATCCAATGTGTTACTTGCCGTTTCTTTGTAATTATTCATACAATTTTCAAGTGACCAACCAAACCAAATATTTTTTTTCCAGTACTCTGAATTTTATTTAGATTACAAATAAATTCCAAATTTAGGGGAAAATGTCCTTAATGGCGATGAAAATACAAAGCAAAAAGACTTTGAAAACTGGCTTTGTTTTCTTTATGCAAAACAGGGCACCTCCTCATTTTTTATTTTCTTATTTTAATCATGGGATAAACTCTGATCCTGGTTCCGTTAAATAAATATTGTACTAGTTCTGCTCATTATATTGATGATAACACTCTTCACTCAAACCAAACTAGCCTTTTAAGTGCTATTATTGCCCTACTTTTCCCTCCCTTTCTTTTTTTCCACTAAATTTCAATCACGTTGGAGAAGCACAGGAACACAAAGAAGAGAAAGGGACATGCAGGGGGACAGTATCGGGGGACTCTAATGTAGAGAAGTTCAAGTGTGAAAGGCCCCGCACCTGGTCCCGCGACATAAAGAGCCACATTCATCTCACTGACGCTTTACAAATGTCAGCGAACACAAAAGCCTATCGTTTCAGTCAGAGCGCCGGCTCATGTACATCATACACAGCTTTTTTCTTTTCTTGCATAGTATGACGTTACTGAGTGGACGCAGATACACACCAGCAGAAAGAGCTGCGATCGATTGAGTCGAAACTGAAGCGGATCCAACAAAAAAAGGGTTTAATTGAGTGGACGTAGACGCTGCCAGATCACGAAATGTGTCTAATTGACACAGAAGTGTTGTGCCAGGAAATTCACAGCTCACAGATTGTGGTTCGTGGAGAAAAAAAAAGAGGGAAGCATGACTTTGGAATCAACACTGTGAAGCTTTTCTTGCTAAAGAAAAAAAAATAGCTTAAACAAGCTGCGTCCCAATTTGGTCATCGTGATTTTGCCAAGTAAGATATATTTTGTCAATCCTAGAACAACATTCTTGCCCGGAGATGTAGTCCTAACCCTAACCTATAACTTCTCCCTAAAATCAGAGGGAAATGATCAGTGAATAACACTGATGTAGAAGCACCTCACAAAACCTTAATTTCACATAAACTGTGAACTTGTCCCTCAAATCTGATTGGTTGAATGGAATGTTGTTTCAGGATCAACAAAGATGTGGATCAGGAACATGTTGGACTCGGTGAAACCACATTCACATCCCAAATCAGAGGCTGTATCCTTCAGCGGAGGGACGAAGACTGTCCCAATTCAAGGCTCCTTCGAACGCTGCCACCAAATGTGTCCTTCTTTTCCTGAGCCGTGATAGCCTGGGAAAACCCAGACACCTTCCGGCAAATTTAGATTTGCTCTGCAAGAAGTCTGGCAAAGAGCTCATTCAAGCCCATTTCTAATCCGTCGAAATCGCGGCACCAATCAGAAATGTTGGGCGGGCTTTACACGATGACGATCGCTCTGATTGGTTTTAGCCCAGAGGCATTTGAGCGACGTCCGTTCAACTTTTAAATGCATTATTATATTCAAATTGCAAACACATGAGGACAGTCTCCATGAAAGACCCACTGGCAGATGAACGTGCTACTACATTTCTCTCCGAAACGGTAGGAAATTATATTAGATTTAATAGAAGATTTTAACTGTGACAAGATGATTGACAGGGCAGTTTACGTGACAGGATTCATGCGACAGATCTGTCCGATAAAGATGACGAAGTAGTATGCCCAAAGCTTGCCTACTCTTTTGCTACACATTCAAAAGTAAATACATTTTCTTCACAAAAAGAGTACATACTTTTATGGCGTTGTGTAACTTGGGCGAACTGGGACGCAGCATATGGCTTTACACAATGACGATCGCTCTGATTGGTTTTAGGTCTATCCAATTGCGCCCAGAGGCATTTGAGCGACGTCCGTTGGTGACGCCCCTTTGGAAATGAGTTATTAATGAAGCTTTGCCAGACCATAACTGGTCTGGTTTTAACCAGGCTAGAGCCGTGAAGGATTGAGTGGATCCTTCTCAGCCTAGCCTATCCCAAGATTCATTGTACTCTGGTGACAATTGGATTACACTTTTAAATGTATTGGGTTTCAAAAGCTTACTCAAATATCTAGCGATACAAATGTTTTTTTTGTTTGTTTTTTTTAAACATGCAAGACATGAGATTTTATAAAAAGTTTATACTCTTCATAGATAAACTTGGTGAGCAGATTCAGACAGGTTGTGAACCCGGATTTGTTTTCAAATATAGTTAAATAGAACAATCCTCCGCTAGACCGTCCCGTTCATCAACACTCGGTCCGACCTTCACGACCTTCGAAGGACGCAGCCTCTGAACTGGGACACATCTACAGTGCTTTCAATGGATTCTGGGCACTTTGGTGGTAAATGTGCTTAACTCTTTCCCCACCAGCGTTTTTGATAATTTTCACAAAAGTTTTGTGGCCACCAGAAACAGACCCTCTGCTTAAAAAAAAAAAAAAAATGTTTTTTATCTTTTTTCATCACCATTTGAATGAGCATTTTGAGCAAAAAGCTGAAAAAATTGTGTTTTTGTCAAAGACTACATCCAAATCTGATTCAGAACGATTCTCAAAATATAGATAGAGTAGATCGAGTCCATCAACACCCCTAATGCTTGCACTGTCCTATAGCTCGTCCTGGGTCGACATTTCATTCAGTAACATTAGGCAGTTTTGATTTATATGCTATTTAATGTTTCACATATGCATCTGGTTATGTGCTATCGCTTGTTTCTGCTTCTTCGCATGTGTTTTGATCAGGAGATTCTCTACTCTTTCAGAAGATGCTTAATAGCGCCCCCTACCAGATAACAGTGAAAACACGGAAAGCTGGAAAATTGGGTCAATGGCGAGGAAAGAGTAGCCTGGAAATCCAGACCTAAATCTGAAAGATTAATGGTCTGGTGTCGACTAATGAAACTCGGCCAGCTCGAGAGGCGGCAACAAGCATGCAATTGGATAACACTACGACCAATCACAACAAGTTATCGCTTAGCTACCAGAGGAGCTAACTGGTAGATTAGACTCTCGCTGTATCCGGTCGGCAAAACAGCAAAAACGTCCTTCTTGCAAAGGAACGATTCGAGCGGCGTCTTCTGTTCCTCTTTTAGATAAAAAGCCAAGTCTAACTCGTTCATTGTAGCGGCCAAAGCCGTTTCAAACAACTGGTGTTCATCCATAGCCATCTTGCAATGTTTACTAATGACTTCGACGTCACAGCGCTGTCGTCATCCGTTTAGCTCGCCTCTGGCCCGCCTATATCAGATAACCCGATGTGATTGGTGCAGCTCGACATATTTAATGAGCATCATTACTCAACGCTAGAGTAACTCGCTGAGAAAATTCAACTTGTGCTCTCGCGAGAACTCTGGATTACCAGGGTAGGGCAAGAGTTCATTGTGATGAAAATTATTTCCGGCTCTATAAAATATGAGCACCGTAAGCTGGTCAGGCTGGGAGACCAGTTAAACCAGCCTAAATCACATGAGACCAGCAAACCATTACTCAAAAAAATATATTTAGGCCTATACATTTTATATTTATGCATTTGACCTGCATATAGAATTTCCATCCCTTTGGACTGCACTGTTTTAACATAAACAAAATTAATAAATTTATTCTGATGCATATTTGTCAGTCATGCTTAAATGAAACAGGCAAGAAAATCATGGCATAGTTTATTAACAACTATTTGCATGATTTTATCTAAATAATCATATTTTCAAAATGCATATTATAATTGCTTAGAATCAGCATAAATCTGTTCATTGAGAAATACATTTATTCAGATAAAAAGTATGATTAAAATATAGCTGTGATGAAACAAGCAATATTTAGTTAAAATAAATGATGATAAATATATAGTTGATGATAAACAGTGTTGGGTAAGTTACTCTAAAAGTGTAATTATAAGATTATAATTACATCTTCAAGTGTAGGCTAATTAGATTACTGAACTAATTACGCTCTATGAAAAGTTATGCATTATTACTAATTACTTTCTAAATCCCATATCAACCTCGACTAGTTATAAGGATAGACATGAAACTGCTCTTTTAATTCTTGCGAATAAATAATATAAAATTGCACAGGCCTAAATTATTATTGAACTGACCAAAGTATTTAAAGGAAAAAGATTACATTAAAAACATACATTTTAACATTATACGTTAAATGTTTATGTTAAATCCACTATTGTTTATTTCAAATTGTTGTCTACTTTATTCAGTATTTAATGCAATTACATCAGAGGTAACTGTAATTAAACTACATAAAAAATGTTAATCCCTTAATTAAATTAAATTACAGTAATTAACTTAATTAAATCATTAATAACACCCAACACTGACGATAAATATATATAAAACTGGTTATTGTGCATTTAAAACACATTTAGTTTATTCAGAAACCATTTATGCATGAGTGACAAATATGCATCACATACTTTAGTTGGTTTATGGATATTGTATATGCAGTTTAAATACAAAAATTGTAAAATTCAGGCCTAAATATTTCGGGAAAAGATGGCAGATGATGATTTATCAATGTAATGACAAAAAAAACAAACAAAAAAACAGCAATAAATATAAATATTGCTTGTGTGTGTTGACACTGAGTTAGCAAGACTTCAAATACATGTCATGACTCACAACAATAGTTCAGTGAAATGATTTACATCTGTATGTTTGTTGTCTTAACCCATCATAACATCATAAGTCATGCACAGGAGTCCCTCACGCGTGAGGTGTCTAGGACACGTCCTGATGTGGGCCCGTGCCCGGGGTTCCCCGTCTCTGTCTTTGATGCCCAGAGCTCAGTCATTAGCGTGTGTCTTGGGATTAGCCACTTCCGGAGGCCTTTGAGATTTATTACTCATACTTTGAGTGGACTTGTTAAATCAATTTCCTCTTAGCCTTCCATTGTGGCTCTGCTCATCAAATCAGATTAGATTGTGTTACAGTTGACAGATCTGTGAATGAAGGCTTTAGGAGAGAGGTGTGAACTGTCCACATGAAGGGAAGTTTGAGGATTGAATGCGGACATCAGTTTATCACAGTGTTTCCTTCAGAATTGTGTTTTTGGAGAAGAAGAGCTTACTAAGTACTAAAATAGATATGAATCTTAATGAAAATTGCTCAACTGGCATTTTCCGGGTTTTTTTGGTGGGGGGGGGGGGGGGAATGACTGATCTTTCTTACGAGACGTATGAAAATGAAGTCAAGATTATATTATATTTATTAAGAAAAGCAAATAAAAATAAAAATATCAAATTAAACAACTATGGCTATCAATGGAGAAAAAAGTTTTATATCTATAAAAGTATATATTTATACATACAGACATCAAAATATGCTTACAAAAACAGTAATCGGATGGATGGATGGAATGAAAAGTAACCTTTTTTTACAACAAAGTCATCTGAACAAAAATATGACATTATATTATTTTTTATTTAGAAAATTAAATAAAAATATTTCATCAAATGAAACAAGTTTTAATGGCTGTCTATAAAATTTGTATTCACAGACATTAAAACATGTTACACAAAAACAGTAATCGGATGGATGGATGGATGGATGGATGGATGGATGGATGGATGGATGGATGGATGGATGGATGGATGGATGGATGGATGGATGGATGGATGGATGGATGGATGGATGGATGGATGGATGGATGGATGGATGGATGGATGGATGGATGGATGGATGGATGGATGGATGGATGGATGGATGGATGGATGGATGGATGGATGGATGGATGGATGGATGGATGGATGGATGGATGGATGGATGGATGGATGGATGGATGGATGGATGGATGGATGGATGGATGGATGGATGGATGGATGATGAACGGATGGATGGATGGATGATGGAGGATGGATGATGGATGGATGGATGAATGGATGGAGGATGAATGATGAACAGATGAATGGAGGGATGGATGTACAGATGGGTGATGGATGGATGGAGGGATGGATAAAGGATAGATGGTGGGATGATTGATGGATGGATGGATGGATGGATGGATGGATGGATGGATGCATGGATGCATGGATGATGGATGGAGGGATGGATGGATGATGGATGGATGGAGGGATGAATGGAGGGATGATGGATGGATGGAGGGATGAATGGAGGGATGGATTGATGGATGGATGGATGGATGCATGGATGATGGATGGAGGGATGGATGGATGATGGATGGATGGAGGGATGAATGGAGGGATGGACTGATGGATGGATGGATGGATGGCGGGATGGATGTACAGATGGGTGATGGATGGATGGAGGGATGGATAAAGGATAGATGGAGGGATGTATGGAGGATGGATGATGAACGGATGAATGGAGGGATGGATTGATGGATGGCGGGAAGGATGTACAGATGGATGGATGGATGGATGGATGGATGGATGGATGGATGGATGGATGGATGGATGGATGGATGGATGGAATTTTTCAAAACAAAGCCAAATGAACAAAAATATTATAAAAAATAAACATTCAATTCGCACAGCAAATAAAAAATCTTGTGTAATACAATTTAGTTTGCTGTGAATATAATTTATCTACTGTTTTAATAAATATAATTAATTTCCCAGTACATCAGGACCTCAATAATCCGTGCAGGAACCCCTGTTTCATCAGTATACAGTAGCTTCTGAAGTCTTCCTCAATGGAGTGTGAAACAATAGAGGCTGAGAGAAACAGACGCAGTTTAAAGTAGACACAGGTACGAACACTGAGAGCTCATTCAGACCCTCAGACAAACAGGCCTTGTGGTTCTCCATCTCCACAGTCACACTGCCAAAACACAAATGAGCCCGAACACGCACCTGCAGCTCCAAACATCCAGCAATTACAGCACCATCTCTCCTAAAACCCACAGAACAAACCCTCTCCGTGGCCTTTCACAGCCTTTAACCTTTAGCAGTGAACATAAACTAATTACATTCCTCCTGCAGCGGAAGCCTCGGGAACGCCGTGAATGGGAATCGCCATTGACGACTTAATTAGCGTTCGCCGATGTGGAGCGTGTAATTCCACTGGACTTGTTCTGGTGAATAACCTCTCATTATCTCAGTTCTCCTGCTGAACATGGCACTCGCTGGGATGGAGGGACATTCATATTGCTGGAAATGTCAGCTGGGAGTCCCGCTCCTCCGGCAGACACAATGAGGGCCATTGTCGAGTGTCACTTAGCCATCATTTCGGCCCGTCAAAACAGCTTCTGTTTTAGCAGCGACGTGTTAATGGGCCTCGGCTGGGTGTGAGAGCGTTCTGAGCCACACACATCAGATGGAGGTCACAGGTTAACACACACTCTCTGATTCGGGTGGCTGGGATTTTCGCAACCTTTCCTCCGAAACGGAAGCCGGGGAGGGAAAAGCAACGGGGCTGATAATGTGATATAATTAGTCAGAGAGTTTGTGGGTCAGCATCATCGCGGGCCAACACCGGGACAGTGAATGGGCACAGATGGGACACCTGGAGCTCGGCGGGGGTCGGCGGCCCGGCAGGTGGAGCGCGTGAGAGGATTCCTTCATTAAAGACTCCGGGACGCTCTGAAAGACGTTACAAGTCTCAGCACAGTCGATGCACTGAGGGAAAAAAAAAATATATATTCTTGGTATTTTTATCTTGTTTTCTAGTAATTGTTGATTGACACTGATATTCAGTTCCGGTCAAAAGTTTGGAAACATTAACGTTTTTTTAAATGTAAAAACAAGAAAAAGAAAAAAAAAGAAACATTTCTTGTGCTCATCAAGGCTGCCTTTATTTAATAAAAAAATACTGGAATACAGTGAAATAATATGTGAAATAATATTACAATTTAAATTATCTGGTTTGTATTGTGATATACTTTTAACTATATCAAAGCTGAATTTTCAGCATCATTACTCCAGTCTTCAGTGTCACATGATCCTTCAGAAATCATTCTAATATGATGATTTGATGCTGGAGAAACATTTATGATTATTGTTAATGTTAAACACAGTCGTGCTGATTAATATCTGTGTGGAAACTCAGATTTTTTGATGAAAGGAAAGTAAAAAAAAAAAAAATTATTACAAATTGTAACTTTTTTGTAATATTTATTAATTTCGTAAATGTTTTTTGATCAATTTAATGTGCCTATGCTATGCTAAATAAAAGTTGTATTATTTTTTAAATCTTACTTACCCTAAACTTTTGAATAAAAAAAATAAAAATAAAAAAAATGTATCTGCAATTTTGTAGGTTTCTGAAGGATCATGTGACACTGAAGACTGGAGTAATGATGCTGAAAATTCAGCTTTGATCACAGGAATAAATGACATTTTAAAATACATCACAACAGAAACCATGCAGTTATTTGAATATTTCACAATATTACTGTTTTTACTCTATTTCTGACCAAATAAATGCAGCCTTGGTGAGATTAAGAGACTACTTTCAAAAACCTTAATATGTGTGTGTGTGTGTGTGTGTGTGTGTAAGGAATGAAGTGGAGTGGCCGTTACATCTCAAGTGTTCATTATTTTTCCAATAATTCAACGGCCCGGAGTCAATTATGCGTATAATTTCTTACGCATCTCATCCCAAGCCTCCGTTGCTCTTTCCAAAACGTAATTTTAGAGCTGGTGACGGAGACTTCAGCCACTGATAGCAGACTAATGCAGTTATTAATTTAAAGTTATTTAAGAGAGAGAGGGAGAGAGAGAGAGAGAGAGAGAGAGAGAGAGAGAGAGAGAGAGAGAGAGAGAGAGAGGGAGAGGGAGAGGGAGAGGGAGAGAGAGAGAGAGAGAGAGAGAGAGAGAGAGAGAGAAGAGAGAGAGAGAGAGAGAGAGAGAGAGAGAGAGAGAGAGAGAGAGAGAGAGAGAGAGATTAAGCGTGTGTGTATTACCTGAGTCTGTGTGTCTCTCAACAGTGCAGCGAAACTACGTTTATCTGCACCTCGCTAGTGAGAAACGTCATGTAGCTTTTAAGTTGCTACGCAATTTTACTGATAAAACGCGATTGGTCGTTTTTATCCTATTGTTTAATAACCTATATTTATTTGCTCGGTAAGTGTTGTTGAGGGTTTTAGTTCTGTGGCCTGTAAAAAATAACTGTAATCATTTGGCAAAGTGATTTGGAACTGTATTTATATTTAAACCACGGGGCTGTTGAATGCTTGATTCTGATTGGTTGACGAACGTTCTGGGTGTTCAATTATTTTCAGGAAAACGCACGACTAAAGCAGTTCCAGGCAGGTCTTGACCGCATTACAGTTTTATATCACTTCGCCAAATGATTTCAGAGAAATCTACGGAAATATATTTCAATGCTTTTGTTCTCTCCCACATCTTTTGAGTTGTTTGCGAGCAAATGCAAAGTTTCTCAGGAAACTCAAAAGTTTTGCGAGAGAACGCAAAAGCATTGAAATATCTGCCAAATGCATAAATGTAATGTAAATGTAAATATATTTTTCCTCTATATGTCCCTTTAGGGGCTCCATAGATTTCACCAAAATAAAGACCTAATTCTTCTATCATTTAATTGCTTCTCAAGTGAAAATATCTCTAAACATCTAGAATTAATAGTGTTGGAAAACAAGACTTTTAGGGTAAGAATATGGTTTTTTGCAGTGGGAGTGTAACCTCAAGACGTTTTATATCCATTTGTTCGGATACAATGCCTTTGAGAGGAGATTATGTCAATAACAGAACAGAAATCTCACGTGAAGCATGAAGCAGGTATGAATGCATGTCAGTTATGTGTTAACCCCCGTAATTACAGACCGATTAAACCAGGTGTGTGTTCAGACTTGTCCTGGTCTTTGAACTTTACTCATCTACAGTTTAAACTCGCCAGCTTTGATCTAAAAAAATACAGTTTCGAGGAGTGGAGATATTAATGATATAAATGTCAGCATGTGTTTGGATCGGTTACCAAATAGATGCCATTACATTTGCATGATGAAGCGTCATCAAAGAAATACACACTCACAAATGATGTAAAAAAAAAAGCGTGCGATTGTCTAATAATTTTTTTAGAAAGCCAAATCAATTAAATTGAGGACTAAAACAGTTTACCATCAGTCAAAACAATTTGGACTCTTTGTTAACAACCACATATTAATACTCAGAAGATGTTACAACTCACATAGTAACGCCCTGGCAACCACTCACAACATTTAGCACGGTCAAACAGCACTCGTAATTCCTTCAGAACACATACGGTGCGTCCCAATTTGCATACTATACGTCCTAAATAGTATTCGAAAATAGATTTAGGCTGTGTTCCAGTCCAAAATTATCATGCCCTTCACTCACTAACTTCCCTCCGTCTCGTTCACTCGGATGTACGTCATTGCTTACGATGCACGAGTGCTCACTACTGGCGGAAACTGCGGCTGGCTGAATTGGAACGTCCTAAGCCTCTTGGATCACTTGGAATCAGCTGTGGAGTTTATTATTTACATTTTTTCCCCTTTAAGAATTTGTTTAATACAGCATCCAAATGTGTATAGGTGTGTTTGGGTTGTTTTAAATTAAAAAAAAATATATAATTAATATATCATAGAGTTGTTTGTTAAGGTGGTGATTAGACGAGATATGTGGTGATGTCACAATCGTACTGCATTGTGGGACATATAGGTGCCTGAAGTGTACATATGAAGTAGACTCGCTCCCTCTGTCAAAATTGGGGGAACGAGGGTCTGTCCATATAAACTTCCCTCGTCCACTTCACGAAGTGGAACGCACTTCAAAATGGCGGTGGGGATTCCCCCGAGGGGAAGTGCTTAGGGAAGTTTGCAAGTGCGTGTCTAAAAGTGGACTGGAACGCAGCCCTGGTACATCTCAAATCGTAGTATGTTGAAATTAGTGTTCCAAAGATACCCGGATGGTCTACTATTTCCGGTCAGAATCCGAAGTGCAGATCGATGCGCACTCTAACGGCTAATATTGCCCACAACCCATCGTGCGTTGGATGAGGATTCGGTTAGAACTACAAACACAAGTGAAAAGTGTTAAAAAACTACTGACATGGAGGACGTGCGAGTCCGGTGGTTATCAAGGGGATCTTTCAGTCGGAAACTTTAATCTTTCAGTCGGAAACTGAAGCTTCCCCGGAGGCCGCCATTGATTAGCGGACCATCACCTGCTGTTAGCATTCCATTGACTCCCATTCATTTTGGCATCACTTTGACAGCGAATAACTTTACATCTGAGGCGTTTAAAGACTCCATTTGTCCATTATTTATTTCTAAAGAAATACGAAAATGTATAAAAGGCTTCATTACCTTGTATCTTACGTTATGGCCCTGTAGATGCAGTTTTTGTAAAAATAGGCTAACGATTGTGTCATAACCACGCGACTCTCTGTCGCACAGTAGAGAGATTACCGTATGGACAGGAGGAGAAGCTCGCAGGCAATCGGGGGGACGTGGAGGCAAAATTACAAAATAATTAATCAGAATACTTAGCAGAAGTTGCTCCTGCTCCTAGCTCATGGACACCTCCTACTCACACTCTCCGTCTTTGCAAGTTTCAGAAGGGAATTATTCAGATTTCTCTCGGCACAGCTACTAGAAGACAGACGGGTTGCTCACATCACATCTACGTCATCAAGCTCAGTTTGAGTCTGCGCAGTACGCTCGACCATCAGGAAGTGAGAGCTTCTAATTGACCTCACTTCTCTCCGTTGAATCCAATGGGGTCGCTGTGTCCGTTTCTTATACTGTCTATGGTGGTTATGTAGAGATGTTTAGATAAAGGGGTTTGAGCGATTACCGGTAATTATCAATATCTAACCTGACGAAAATGTATTTATTCAATGTTGTCCACATAATATTGCATCTGCAGCGGCATTGTGAACTTTTGTAAAGATACGTTTAGCCATTAACTTTGAAATGCATCATTATATTCAAATTGCAAACACATGAGGAGAGTCTCCGCATGAAAGACCCACGACTGGCAGATAAACGTGCAAATACAATTCTCTCCGAAACGGTAGGAAATTAAATTAGATTGAATGGAGGATTTTAACTGTGACGAGATGATTGACAGGGCAGTTTACGGTGACAGGATGCACGCGACAGATCTGTCCGTTAAGATGATGAAGTAGTGTGTCCCAAAGCGTGCCTACTCTTTTGCTACACACTCAAAAGTATGTACTTTTTCTTCACAAAAAGAGTACATAGTTTTAGGGCGTATAAGTAGGCGAATTGGGACGCAGTGTTTACATCAACACTGAGACACACACAGGCGAGTGACGCATGTACGCAATTTCCCACGAGACCAGGTCTAAAATATAAACACTTATTATAACAGACATACCATGGTGAATCAGGGAAAAGACAAAAACACGTTTTGGACGAAGGGTTGATGATGCATTGACTCATTATTTAAATGTAGTTAATTTTGACCAAAAGAAAAGGCTACATAGTGAAACTTTAAATTGAGTAAAAGTCCTTTATTTGTGATGCACCTGTAGCTCACCTGAAACAGGACCTGATGTTTATATCCAAACCTGTTGCATACACCGCAGGTCACGACCCTGGTTCAATTTGTTTATTCACTTCTCGTTATTGTTCGAGTTCAATGGACTGCTGTGGAGTGACATTAGAGTTCACTGTAACGAACATTGCATGAATATTTAAACGGCGTTTATTAGCCCGACAGCACCAGGTACAATGCATGACTGGACAAAAAAGAAAACACAATCATGGTGGACAAAAAAATCCATAATCCTTTCTAATACCCACAGTCATTGTCTTTTACAATGGTAAATTACTGAATATGGCGAGAACAATGGTGTCATATCTTCAGACAGGGATGGCAGAGGTCAAGTGGATATGGTTACCGTCTGTCCTCTGGGACAGGAAATGAGATCTGTCATAGACCGGATGACTTTCAAAAATGCAGTCCAGATAAAAGGCCGTGGACAGTATTAGCTTGAGGAAATTGTACTGCCTTGATAAAGGACCATTTATTACACACAGAATTCACTTCTTCATCTATATATCTTTTGAAATGTTGACTTATTTGAGTAATTGCTAATTTGTGTTATTCTGTTGCTTTCCCTCCAAAACGATGACACTTCATGGATGATGTCGTCACTGAGAAAATGGTTTGTTAAAGGGATTTAACAAAAGATTATCAGTTCTAGAAGTGATTTTGAGAACAAAGGAAGAACCTGTAAATTGATCATCAATTAAAACAATATGTACAAGAAAGTGTTTTATTTGAAACATTTATATAAAGAAAAAAGGGAATATATATGGTACAACATATATAGAGAGCATGAAAAAAATAATTGAATTGTAGGATTTTATGCATGTATTGGCCAATGATTTTTCTATATTAAAAAAAGAATATACACAACTGGCTAATCGACGTCAAGTAATATACATTTAAATGTTGCGGGTTCAACCATGTCATTGGAAGCGGAAACTAAGATGAACAATGTGTGAAGTTTTGCCTAAACAAATACTGAACATGGTCCTTTGACATTTGACCATCGCTGCTGATGTCATGAGCACGGCTTTCCTCAGAGGAGCCCTAAGCAATGCAAAATACCAATGTCAATGTCAAATGTTTGGACACTTGAGCATTAATATGATGAAATGTGATTGAACTGCAAAATATCAAAGCAAATGTAATTTAGTATAAGCAACAAAAAAAAGTTAATTGCCTCATTAAAGGAATAGTTCACCCAAAAATGAAAATTCTCTCATCATTTACTCACCCTCAAGTTGTTCCAAACCTGTATGAATTTCTTTCTTCTGCTGAACAAAGAAGATATTAATCATTTTGGGACAAACTATTACATTAAGCTAAAACAATACATATAATCTCTGTATCTAAACTTCAAGGGCAACATTGCTCCAAAAGACAAGTTGCAAGAACATGCTTTCATGAACACCTCAATTTGTCCAACTTTTATCACAATATTAATGAATGTGATTATGAGCTCATCCTCCAAGCTCCACTCTTCACCACAAATGTCACCATAACAGAAACCCTTCACACTGAACATAATTCAATAGTAAATGTCCTCTTATTTTCATCTGGCACAAAAACACTAAATTGTAACATTTATTATCCAAATACATAATCCAAATACATACAAAGCATGCTGGG
Organism: Leuciscus leuciscus; assembly: GCF_965113295.1. Classification (NCBI taxonomy): domain Eukaryota; kingdom Metazoa; phylum Chordata; class Actinopteri; order Cypriniformes; family Leuciscidae; genus Leuciscus; species Leuciscus leuciscus. The sequence goes on from NC_138741.1 coordinate 4,092,870, forward strand.
AATTCCAGGATTTCTCACTCTCTTAATAAGGTTATTTATTGACATTGATGGTTCCATGAAGAACCTTTAACATCCTTCACTCTTAAAAATAAAGGTTCCATAAGATGGATTTTGCTGCAATACCACAGAAGAACCATTTTTTGGTTTCCCAAAGAACCCTTCAGTCTTAAAATATCTTTTTTTTTTCTTAGTGTGAAGAACATTTTAATAACCTACAGAAACGTTTTCAAGATAAAATAACCTTTTGTAGAATGGAACCATATATGGAAGAACCATTTTTTGGTTTCCCAAAGAACCTTTCAGTCTTAAAATATCCCTTTTTTTTTTCTTAGTGTGAAGAACATTTTAATAACCTACAAAAACTTTTTCAAGATAAAGAACCTTTTGTAGAATGGAAAGGTTCCAAGAATGTTAAACGTTCTTCATGGAACCATCGATGCCAATAAAGAACCTTTATTTTGAAAAGTCTTGGAACCTTTCCATTGCACAAAAGGTTCTTTAGTGGAACTTCTTTAGATGACCTTTTAAGATTTGTTTTGTTCACAGAAATGGAACCAAAAAATGGTTCTTCTATATATGGTTCCATTCTACAAAAGGTTATTTTATCTTGACAACGTTTCTGTAGGTTATTAAAATGTTCTTCCCACTAAGAAAAAAAAAATTGATATTTTAAGACTGAAAGGTTCTTTGGGAAACCAAAAAATGGTTCTTCTGTGGTATTGCAGCAAAATCCATCTTATGGAATCTTTATTTTTAAGAGTGAAGGATGTTAAAGGTTCTTCATGGAACCATCAATGTCAATAAATAACCTTATTAAGAGAGTGAGAAATCCTGCTCAGGGGATTTGGAATTCCCAGCATGCTTTGTATGGGACTGGATTTGGATAATAAATGGGGGACTACCGATGAAAATAGCACTTTTGAGCTAACTCGGGTACATTTACATTGTTTTAATGTTGATTAATGTACACTATTGTCCCCTTTCAAATAAAGAATAAAAGAAAAAAAAGAAAAATATGGCACCTTTTTGGAAGCTTTATTTTAAAGATTTTCAATGTACTGTATAAGTGTGTGATTTACACAAACTTTTTGGTGCATTGACATATAATTTATAAAATCTCACTATTTTTCTTCCCATCATTTAGTCTTTCAAAAACTAAATGCCTATTATTTTAACTTCACTTACATGTAGAGAGTTTTTTTTTAATAATTTTTTTTGCACACAGAAAAATCAGTAAAATTCTTCCCCCGCAGCATATACGTCTTAAATAAACAGTTTACATCATGGAAATGATTCTTTAGGGTCATTTTCTGCGGTGGCTCATCAAACAGGAAGGGCTTACGCCCAGCCAATAATTACCAGCTAAAATACTTCCTCGGAAAAGACATCAGCGGTGTTTGATATTTCCTTTTACAGGCAGCCGCGGGTGAGGCTCTCAGCTCTGTTCCCGTCTCGTAGGCTGGTGGAGCGAGGCCTACACAAACAGATCTTATCGCCACCGGCGCGCACTCTTTCATCAGGATGTTGCGGCCGCTATGGAACACATTTATACTAACCAGCGAGTTTCAGCCATTTTTATTGGTCTGGATCTTAGAGTCGTCTCTACGACCCAGGCTTCTCTTCTGAAGGAAGTGTTGTAGAATGCTTGCGGTTACTCCAGCCACAATAAAGAAACTCAGTAAATATATGGAATTAGCTAAATGTGACACATGTAAGGTTTGCTCCCCTAAAGCACAATGTAGTGAACAATAGAAATGCTTTTGTTTTCAGATAAAGAAATCATCAAAGGATTTTTGGTGCAAACTTCAGAGCTAAGCACAACTTAGAGTCAAGGGTTTGCTCAAATAACTAACTCAAAGTATGAGCAGAAGTAATAGCTATTCTTATCTTTGTCATGATATTGATCTCACAAACCAAAGCCTATTTTCATATATATGTCTGTTAATAAATCTGCATTTTCCTGCAGCTCAAACAGGAGCATGGCCTTAGCAACACCAAGGTCATGAATTTGAACTGATTAAAAAAAATGCATGCCTTGAATGCAATGTAAGGTATTTTGGATAAAAGCATCAGCCACATAGTGTACATGTAAATGCATTTAATATTTAATGCAAATTACTGTAGCACCCCTTGTGGTCGTGCAGAGATTGCAACAAGTACTTGCATTGCATTATAAACTGCATTTGGCACATTTCAGAAAACAGCAACGCAAAGCCAAGATTGTAAAGCAAGAATTGTGTAAAGGATTTTACACATTTTAAGAATTACATATAAAACTCATAAAAATGCAGGTAACGCTTTACAATAAGATTTAATTTGTTAACATTAATGTATGCATGTATAACTAACATGAACTAATAATGAGCATGACATTTTTTACTGTATTTGTTAATCTTTGCAAATGTTAGTTAATAAAAATACAACTGTTCATTGTTTGTTCATTTCAGTTCACAGTGCATTACCTAATGTTAACAGATGCAACTTTTTTATTTTTTATAATGCATGTTGAAATGAACATTAACAAAGATTAATAAAAGCTGTAAAGAGCAGTTCATTATTAGTTCATGTTAACTAATGAAACTTTATAGTTACCAACATGCATTAGCAAAAACAGCCTGTTTTTCATGATCATTTTCCACTCAGGAAAACTAAAATATGACAGTTTTTGGTGCCAGAAAACTTGACGAACCTTATAAGATTCAAGAGAGCTTTATTGTCACGTTCACGCCAGCCATTTACAAGTATACAGATGAGGTGAACTGGTATTTCTCTAAGACAATATTCAAATTGACACAACATAGAGAGACTGCAAAAATTGAGGAGGGAAAAAAAATAAAAGGTGCAGAATAAAGGTATATAATAGTTTCTCCAGCACAATGGCTGCCCCTTCCCTCATCATGTAGGCCCAGCTGGCCAAGAGATTGTTTCCCTCTATGAAACATGGCATCTCATAATCCCGTTTCGCTCATGGAGAGCAGTAAATTAAACTGTGGGATCAAGATGGGCGTTCATTCATTCAGCTTGTGTGGTAGACGCTCTCTCTCTATAACTTTCTTTTTATTGCCCATGGTGAAGGGTGGAGTGTGACTGGCAGGTGTGATAAGTCAGCGTACCAGGGGCATGTGAAACAGAGAATATAGTGGACTAACAGGAAAGCAGTCATCTGACAGCTTGACAATAGCGTCCAGCCCTGGAGGACACCAGACCTGCGCTGAGCCCAGACAATAGAGCCAAAACCTCTCCCTTCAACTGGTGACAAGATACCGTAATGGGAAGGTAATCATCGAAGAAAAGCGCCATCAAATATTCAAAAGCTGCCGCGGCATGGGGTTGATTAAATATCGACTCCTCTGTTCCGCTGTCATGCTCGGCTTTGACTTCTCGCGCAGGTCCCGCGGTCTCAGCCTGTTGTCAGGCTCGAAGGCATGCGAGACTTTCCCACCGCCCGCTCTGGCCTCTCCAAACTGTACTCGTCGAGAACCCGTTTTTAATGGACTTATCTAGTGCCTTCTTTCATGGTGGCTCGCTGCCTCTGGGAATTAATGTGGGGTTCTTTCATGTCTGAACAGCATCGTCAACGCAATATGTTCTACATGCAAAGATTTGATTAACTTCCACAAATTGGCCATGCACAATTTCCAAAGTCCCTGATATTTTTGAGTGAAAATGTACAACATCATAAATGCAATAAGTTATATACGCAAGTAAATACTAGCAACCACATAGCAATTTTCATTAGACCATAGAAGAAGACTAATGCTTATATAGGGTTGTCAAATACCGGTTGAGGGTGCCAGCTTTTTTGCAGAACTGGTTGTACCAAGTACTGTGTATATTCGGTACCTGCTGTTTTCAAATGCTCTCGATCATGTTTGTTTGAGAACTCTATGAGCATCAAAGGTTTCTATTTACAAAATGATTTTTTTTTACAAGCGTTGAGCATTGTCACAATCATATCTGTTGAGCATGTGAACACAATGGCCAATCAGAGCCATAGTCAGTAATAATAGTAATTAATAGTAATAATAGTCATTGCTAGTCAGTAAGTAAGTCAGAATCCACTGAACACTGCAGAAAATGCACAAGGTTTTGTTTTGTTCAACGCTCACCGAACGCTCGCCAATCCTTTAATTATAACCAACAAAACGTAAACACGATGTAAATAAGAGATTCACTGTATAATTAAGAAAGCTTTTTTATTAATATAACAAGGGTTTTCGTGAGAGTGCTTCTCTTTCTTTATATTTATTACCCATTCACAATCTGAATACAAGTTTAGTTACAAGTACACTGCAATTTTTTTGGGATTGAAAAGCATATTTAAATGTGCAATTGAATCAGAAACTGCAATGATTGATAGTGATAACTAATGGACGGGACAAAATTGTTTTAAAGTACTTAATTCAACAGTTTTTGCTCTGGTACCAAACCTGGTACTGAGAACGGCAAAATATTGTTACCAAATACTAAAAAAGAAATTCTATAGGGGCTTTCGCACCGGATAGTTATAGGAACTAACCACCAGGATGGTTCCCCCGAGAACTAATGGTTCCCGTAGGAATGTTTTCTGGTTGCATTCGCACCGATAGTAGGAACTCTGAAGTGACGTAAGCCACACTCGTTGTAGTGACTTATTTTAACGGTGTTGCGGACCTTTATTTTGACGCCACTGAGAAAAGAGCCTGAGCAAATAAACAATGCTCGCATTCTCCGTATTCATTAGTTTACGATCCGTCTAACAGTCCTAATATGTTAGATAGAACTATTATACATAGAAAGTACACAGTAATGAAAAGTTATTAGCGTATGTCGTGTGGTTGATGGGTTGCTAGCTGAGCAGAAATATATAATCATGTTTCTCTTGGTCTCCTCAGAGTTGCGTTGGATTTTCTCCTCAGTGTAAAGGTGAAGAGGCACATCTATCACTGTTTTTCCATGTTCATAGAGTTCGTTTGTGGAGTAAATATAGGCTATAATCTGTGTTTACACAGCCTTTTTAAAAATGGCGTGTGCTGGTGTTTCGCGTGTGTTCGGCCAATCAGCGAACAATAACGTCACTGGTAGTTCCTATAGTGCTGGTTTAGACCCGACTCTAGGAGATAAGTTAGTTCCTCCAAAAGAGTTCCTAGAACTAAAATAGTTCCCAAAATCCGGGTACTTTCGCCAATAGTTCCAGGAACTATGAAAAGGTTCCTCCGGTGCGAAAGCCCCTTATGACACCCCTAAATGGTAATATCCACTATATATATATATATATATATATATATATATATATATATATATATATATATATAAATATTTATTTTAACTTAAAAAGAAAAATATTTAGCCAATTAAATGAGATGGTAACTAAAAATGTGCATTCTTCTGAGAAATATCAATGACTGTCCACAAGGTTTCGAGGCCTGCCAAGCACAATTGTAAAAGTATTATAATAACACTTTACAATAAGGTTCATTAGTTAACATTAGTTAACTACCTTAGTTAACATGAACTAAGAATTAATAATACTTCTTCAGCATGTATTAATCTCAGTTAATATAAATTTGAACATTTACTAATACATTAGTAAAATCAAAGGTTGTATCTGTTAAAATTATTAAATGCACTGTGAACTAACATGAACAAACAATGATCAGCTGTATTTCTATTAACTAACATTAACAAAGAAAAATAAATACTGTAACAAATGTATTGCTCCTTGTTAGTTTATGTTAGTTAATACATTTACTAATGTTAATAAATGAACCTTATTGTAAAGTGTTAACAGTATTCTTTATGTCCGAACAGCATCATAAATGCAATAACCGCTATATGCAAATAAAGACTTTTAGAAAAATGACCATAAAAGAAGACTATTGCTAATATGCACAATACCACCCCTTGTGGCAACTCTGGAAATGCAATGTGCAATTCAATTATATATATATATATATATATATATATATATATATATATATATATATATATATATATACACAACCCTTTTCTTTTCTTTTTTTTCAGATATAAATATTTCCAGATTTGATATTACAATATTTTATTTAGTTTCTCAGACAAATGGACAGCAAAAAAGCCTTTTTTTTTGTGGAAAATATAAATGTTTTCTATTCTTTGTCTGAACAGCATCATAAATGCATTTAGTTCTATATGCAAGTAAATAATAAGTAAACAATTTCTTTAGAAAATACAAAAATGTAGCTCAGCTATTTTTCTGCAGTTACACATTAATATACGCATTTGAAACCACCCGAGTAATGTTAAACTAAATGTTTTTTGAGTGCCCACAACTCTGTCAAAGTCCAGCATGTTTCATACAGTGAGTGGTGATACAGACGCCGCACAGAACCTTATATCCTTGATTAAACCCAACGGTTTAGGCTGCAAAACCCCCACAATGCAGGTGCCTGCCATGCTTTATTAAGCTCAAATCGTTTCCAGAGTCCAGACCTGTGGACAATTTGTTATCTGAAAACATGTCGTTCTGTAGTAATATCACAAATGTGTTGCAGGTTGAAAAAAAAAAAAAATCAAAAAGGTTCAAGCTCCAGTTCTTTCAGAATTACGCATTTATGATCAGTTAAGATACGTTTTTACATGTGTTGCATGGTATTTTTCATACCTGCAAACTTCATAGCTAAAATGAGCAGCAAATTATGAAACTATAAAGATGTCTTTTTTTTTTCAGGGTTCCCACACTTTTTGACCAATGCATTTGCACAACTTTACTCGTTACTGTGATTATGCTGGGTAAGTATTAAAAAACAAACAATATCTAGCCACTTAAATATTTTATGAGCATTACTAAATGTATGTGTATTCTTTATAGAAATGTTCAAAGATTTCATTAATGCAAGTCAGACACATTCAAGTACACAAGCACTTAAGAAATGATTAGAAAGAATGGAAAAATGAATGAGAAGAATATTAATTAACGTGTGTGTACACTCTAAAAAATGCTGGGTTAAAAACAACCCAAGTTGGGTTGAAAATGGACAAAACCAGCAAATGGGTTGTTTCAACTCAGCGGTTGGGTTAAATGTTTGCCCAAGGTGCTGGTAGTTTTATTTAACTCAACTATTTAAAAAGAAATAAAAAATACTACATGGCTGGCTTAAAATAAACACAAAATAGGTTGTAAATTAAAATCAGACAGATAATAACTAGAGGCAACAATAATAATCAAAAGGTGAACGTTTATCAATAAGCAATTTAATAAATGTTTATTGTTTAATTATTCTTCATTAAACACATTCATAAATGTTCATTTTCAACATACCTCGGGTTCATTTTAAGCAAAAAATACAGTAATTATTAAACAATAGTTGAGTTAAATAAAACTACCCAGCAGGTTGGGCAAACATTTAACCCAACCGCTGAGTTAAAACAACCCATTCGCTGGGTTTGTCCATATTTTAGAGTATATTATATATATATATATATTCAATAAAGCAAAACTAGAAATATGCATATACTACTATATATTCACTACTATAACAGGTGGAAAAACATTATGTGACAAAAGAAGTATGTCCAAATCCACAGTACTCTTTAAGGAGTCGGCAAAAACTACCCGGATGACCGATGAGATTCTGAAGTATGCTTACAGGATGCTTTACAATCCCATGAGGCCACAGGAGAGGACTTATGAATGGCAGTGAAGCGACGCGACTGACGCCCTTACGAAAATAAGTATCCTTTAAGTTAATTTTATTAAGTATATAAGTAAAGTTCAAGTATATTTGTAAGTATACTTTATGTAGAAAGTATACTAATATTAGTATACTTGTAAGTGTACTCTTTCAATA
>NC_138741.1:4105677-4135677 GCF_965113295.1 Leuciscus leuciscus
AGTTGTGCAAACAGCAATCAAAGTAAAACAAAAAAAACATATACAAAAATACGATTCGCATTCACAAGTCACATGAGTTGTCCAGATGTTGTTTACGTCGCAGTGTCTGGCGAGACATTAGTCGCAGAACAACAACAAATGCCTCAGATCAGAGATAAACACACAAATACACGTCAATCGTCACTCCGTCTGTGTATCAGTGCTGTTATTGTTAATTACAACTATTCAAATCTTGTCGGTAATTGAAAGAAGCAGAAATAAGATAATATATAAATATTAGAGGAAAAACTTGAACTTAAAAAAACTTGAACGGAATGTTGAGTTTAAGTTAAGTTGAAGTACTAAATAAAATAAAAAAATAAAATAAAAATATATATATATATATATATATATATATATATATATACACATCACAAAATTAAAAAAATTATTAAAGCAAAAAACTGAAAATATAAAAATAAAAGCTAAATCAAAATATTAATAAATAATATGAATAATAAAACAACTGTGTAGTATTTTAATGCGCTTAATGTATATTTAATTGCCACTCAAAATTGTGCAAACAGCAGAGTAAAGCCAAAAAGTTAAAATAATAAATAACATTTAGTAATATAATAACAAAAATAAAATAATAAATAATATTAATTCATACTATTGTCAACAAATGCAATGAAATTCAGATGTTTTAAAGTGTGACTTAAATTGATAGTTCATCAAAAAACAATAAAATAAAATGGTGTCCAATGTTATTTTTTGGACCTCATTCACTTTCATTGAATGGACATTTTTAGGGGTGAAATATCCCTTACAAATGTCTGAATGACTTTCAAAATATCTTCTTTTGTGTCCCCAAGAAAGTCCAACATGATCCCAGAATATCCATTTTTCTGTCTACTGTGCCTTTAACAGTCCAGAAGGCCACTGTATAATGAAATATTAGCCGTTAACCCTTAAACTGTCTGTGCGGCCATACGCTTCCACTTCTTCAGTAAGATCAATGACTTTTCTGTTCCCTCGAGACCGCAGAGCTAATTCAGATCTACACTAATGACCAGTCGCTCCACACAATCAGTTTAGACGTTTGGACAAGCAGAATAAATCCATTGTGTGTGTTTAAAGAAACACTTCTCAATCCAGCACGGCATTCTCAGCGTCTGGAATGAAACGACCCTCATGCCTGTTGATTGGATTTGTTCAGCTGTGATCAAAATCCTTTCAGTTGAACAAATCTGCTTATTTTTTAAATCTCTAAACCCTTCGCTTCCCTTCAGGCCGCTTCTGAACAGCACAACTACACAATAGTTCACTTTTACCAAGACATGATGAAATACTGTTGCGCTTTGCAGCAAGAGAAAGGAGTGGTCAATCTATGCGGCATGGCATGCATATCCTTTCTTTCCGATGCATTCTTGTCCAAGCAAAGTCTCGGAAAGCAAATTAAAAAATAACAGGATTAACAATCTTTTTTTTCGTCCGCCGCAAGCAAGCAAGCACAAAGATCTGTTTCTGAATTCCCGCTGAATGCGAGCGGCCCATGTCGAGCCCTTGTGTTCATGCTCAGGCTCGAGGTAAACATTTGTAAACACAGCTAATCAATTTCATGGAGAGGATATGACAACGATCTCCAGCTGTGTCTGCAGGGTGTCCGACTGCGCGGTTACGGGACTCGCCCTCCAACTTCCCGACGTCGCATTAAATGCATAATCATTCATTTCACGGAGCAGCCAAAAGTTTTCAGGCTTGTTTTTTCGTCGGTCCTGCCCCTTAAACTCACCGTCAAACTTTCTTAAGAAGTGACAAGTATCACGGACAAGCTCAGTGTTCAAGTCTGTCATCCATTATCCAATACCGTAGCGACTGTAAGAAACACTAAATACTTAACAGGCCGCTGTAATTGTGCTGCGCACTGCCTCTCGGGGCAGATGTAATTAAGTGAGCCAAGTAAGAGCTAGTAAAACAGTAGGCCCAGATGGAAGCTCCATAACTCACTCAAGTGCACCATTAAAACGTTGCAGAAACAAGAAACTTAAAGCATTTAGAATTATTACGACTTCCTTAGGAAAGGAAATGACGATTAACAGACTCTTGAAGGGCTTGACTCAGAGCTTAAACAACAACACCCTGACATATGCACAAAAAAACATTTTTTTGTGTAACATAAGACAGCTTGTGAAATATAATATGCATTCTGACACAGGATGCATGTGAGTTTACACACCTAGCTGATGTTTTAAGAGTCGTTGTATAAGTCAAGGCCAAATAATGCAGTGATTTCTATAGGGGTGAGATCAGGGCAAGTTTTCCACCAGTCATCTCAAATGGCGAAAAGTGTCCCAATCAACCTCAGTTCATTCCTACTGTAGCCATGCATTCTCAAATTCAGGTTATTGCAAAATATTAAAGGAACACTACACTGTTTTTTCATATTAAACTGTTATTCCCTTAACTAAGACGAGTTGATACATACCTCTCTCGTCTCAGTGCGTGCACTCAATCGCTCTGGCGCGCGGCGACACTTTGATAGCACTTAGCTTAGCCCAGTTCATTCATTAGGGACCAAACAGAGTAAAACTCGACTCGGCGCAGTAAAAAGTCACTCCTGAAAAATCCTCTCCCTCTCACTTCTGTCACTAGAACCAACGTGACTTTTTACTGCGCCGAGTCGAAGTGCTCCCGAGTGCTATTCCGCCATACATTATAGTTATCCTTTTTACCCGCTTAGAAAAGTGCCACGTTTTATTTTGTGTCACCATACTTGGTCGTGTAACTACTCGTGTAACTGTATTTAAATAGGGAAAACGTGGAGGTGTTTGGTCGCTTCTAACTTCATCTCTGTTTGGACCCTAATGAATGAACTGGGCTAAGCTAAGTGCTATCAAAGTGTCGCCGCGCGCCAGCGCGATTGAGCGCACACACTGAGACGAGAGAGGTATGTATCAACTCGTCTTAGTTAAGAGAATAACAGTTTAATATGAAAAAACGGTGCAGTGTTCCTTTAAGAATTTAAACACATTTACACAGCAAGAAGAAAAAAGCTGTATATGAAAGAGGACAACTAAAAGAAAAAGTCTTTCTATATCAGTGCAAGTAAAAGTTGTGAAGTTAGTTTATACAGTTGATAAAGGTATAGAGAGAACTGAACATTAAGCTCACATGTAGTCATTTTACAGCTTCATCTATTGATTCTAAAGCGTATTTATATTACCTTATATATTTAAACTGTGCATAATAATAATTGATAAACAAAAAAATTTTACATGTGTGATCGATTAAGGGTATTAGAATTACATAATATCAAAATCATTATTATTCTAAATAAGCATTACTAAAAGCCAGACGATTTTGTCGTTAAAAAGCATTTGCTATGCAGTGACCTTTAATCTGGAGTAGACTAAATGCATGTTATGATGTTTCGCCACATGGGGGTGATATAGGTGCACCTCTGTCGGTCTTGGCGGAGCAACATGGCGATATCGTTCTGTTTCTTCTAAAGCGCGCGGTGCAGTTTTGTCATCATTCAGAAAGTGATTCCAATGATGGCCCTGTTTCCACCTGGGTCCTGTACCATGAAGCCGGTTTAGGTGGATAGCCAAGTGTGTTTCAGTTTAGTTTGTGCCAACCCTGGGTTTTAGCACCATGAAATCGTTCATCGCCATAGTAACTTGTGCTCCACGGCTAACCTGGTCCAGGTCAGGACAGGTGATGTTCCAGGTAAGAGGTTGCAAACCGAATTTGGACCAATCAGCTGTGAGCAAAGGATAAAGTCACTCCACCTGTTTCTACACCAAATTAAATGTCACTACATAGCAAATGCTTTTAAAGACAAAATCATCTGGCTTTTAGTAATGCTTATTTAGAATAATAATGATTTTGATATTATTTATGTAATTCTAATACCCTTAATCTATCACACATGTAAAAAAAATGTGTTTATCAATTATTAATATGCACAGTTTAAATGCATAATTATATAAAGGTCATATAAATACGCTTTAGAATCAGCAGATGAAGCTGTAAAATGACTACATGTGAGCTTTTCTCTCTATACCTTTATCAACTGTATAAACTAACTTCACAACTTTTACTTGCACTGATATAGAAAGACTTTTTCTTTTAGTTGTCCTCTTTCATATACAGCTTTTTTCTTCTTGCTGTGTAAATTTGTTTAATATTTTTCAATCTCGTAATATCGAGAAAAGTGAATCGCGCCGCTTCTCTCGCGAGAAATGAATCGCAGTTTCACTCTTTCTCAGCCTGTGATTGGCTGTTCACTACTGATGTCACTCCTAAACTCCTAAACTCAGGATCAAAGCCTGAGTTGAAAGAGAAAGTTGATGATCAGCATCAAAGCCTGGTTGGATTGGTTTGGTTTTGTCAACTAACCCTGCAACCCTGAGTTTGTTCAACCACCATCATAGTACAGACCCCCTAACTGTCCTCCTTTGTTCTCACAATTATCAGCCACAAAGAACTAATGAGTACAAAAACCTTGCAAACACTGCAAAAAATATCAGTGTACAAATATCTAAATATTCTTAAAGCAAAATCCATTTATTAAGAAGCAAATATTAAGTCTTGTTACACACGCACAAATACATATACATACATAAAATTATAATTAAAAATTAGTTTAAGCTTAAAACATAAACAAATATTTGCCATTGGAGTAAAAAAAATAAACTTGATTAAAAAAAAAATCTGATCCTATTGCCAGATATTTAATTCTTATAATTTTTTTTTTCAGAAATCAAGACTTAATTTGCTTCTCAATCTTGTTTTAAGAACGTTTTTTTTTTTATATTAAAACTAAAACAAAAAATAAATATTAAATAAATGCTAATTCTAAATGTATATAAATCCTATAATAGTATATAGAAATACTACAATAACACTGCTGTGTATTTTCCAGAAAACAAAACTTAATTTGCTTCTCAAGTTAATGCATCTTGATTTAAATATTTTATTTGTACAAGAGAACAAGAGTATCCATCTATATCCAGCCCTCTATAGCCACTGCATTAGTTCTCCACAATCAGACAGTTGATTTAAATCCACAGGCTCATCCAGAAAGCAAATAAGATAATGAGCGTTCAGTCAAAACCACTAATCCACGATGATTAATGGCGCAAAGCCTAAATGGGCACTAAACGTTCTTCCCTATGCAAATTACAGCACTGATTTGTCTTTTAACACTCGTGTAGCTTGTAGAATGGAAGGCTTTTGGAAAATCTGCACCACCACCACCACCCAGGGAAACCGATCCCGCCCCTCCCAGCTGCCTCTGGACGTCCCGTAATGAGGCACAAAGACAGGGTGTAAGATACTTGCATTCTTCCCAGGGGCAACTCCAGCTGGGAGCTTGACACTAATGCAAAACCCACAGCCGAGAGACTGACATCTCCGCCAACTCTGGTAATATTAAAGCCCTTTGAAACCAGGCCCTGTTTTAATGGGCTGGATGACAGGGGAGTTGCCTCTGAAGGCTTTATACCTGGACGAGCGCAGGAGATAATTAGACCTTAGTCACAGCCGCTTTTGATAGCACTTTAATAAGCCTTTATGCTTCATCGTCTTTTAGTGCACGATAATAATTAAAGGTGAAATCAGACTGCGGGTTGGAACGGTCCATATTTTGGAGGTGATGTCACTGAAGCATCATCGTGCAATAGTTCATGATGACGTACAGTAACGGTTGAGCAGCACATTTACTGTAGAAATGCCTCTTGCATGAATGCGAGCGCAAGGATACGTCTGCATTGGAGAATTTGTCATTAGCGCTAATAATAACCGAGATATGCATCCGTCAAAAAAATTTGCAATTCTAAAGCTTTTACTTTCCAGCTTCTTTGGTGAGAAAATGTGCGCATTGATTTCCAAATCTGTAAACGCCAAAGTCAACATTGACATATTTGAAAGTGAAAGGAGACACTGCGAGAGAAAGAAACGCAGGGCGGGGTTTGATTGGATCCAGTGGGGATTGATTGGAGGACTGGAAAATAAGAGGGCTGATGTCAGCCGAAAAGGAAAGTTATTGGAGCAAGTTATTTCATTTTGATGAAAGATTACAATCGTTTTTTAAAAATTTGGAATAAGTAATGAATCATTCACTGTAAAAGCCAGAAACATGCATGCATGCATGCAAAAAAAAAAGGTCAATTTTTGTGTCATGTTGACTTTAAATCGTATAATTTGAAGGCCCGGGCAGAAGAAATGACAGGTGCTGCATGCATTCTGGAAAAGTTTGGCATGTGCAAAATGCAGGAAAGCATGACTCAAGAAAACCTAAATGAGACGAGCTAAATTCAGCTCTCGTATTCCACGCAACTCCGGTTTGAAGAGCTGATCACACACGTCGAAGCGGTCGGCACAAAAGTATTTATATCGGCCTGTGTTTTGTTTCAAGTCAGATGGACTAATGGTTGCCATCTGCTGGTGAGACCCAGTGGAAGTAAAGCATGTATTTACACAAAATAAATCTCCACGGAGACAGCCAACTGCACATGAAATTACAGGTCTGAATCTACAGCACGACAGCTGAGTGTCAGAGCAAGAGTTTGTTATGGTGGAGGAGGGTTCCTGTTGCTAGCCGATCGCGAGCCCAAAACTTCTGGAACGTTCTTTGAGGCCTTCTGAAAGCGAGGTTTCGACTCAATAACGTTATGCTTTCTCTGCCATTTTCACAAAGAGTTTGACAGTGACAAAAAAGTCCTAGCGTATAATTTGTTTAGGTTCCCATGGTTGCTCCGTGACCTCAGATGTTTATGTTGGAAAGGGAAACTGACAGCTTTAGAAGCACTTGTCGGAGCGCACGAGGCATTTCGGCCTTCGAGTGTATGATGCGCACGCTGGCGCGTCACAAACGTCTTCACGTGAAAGCGGTGATTTGAGCCATGAATCATCTACCCTGTCGTGCTCTCACTGTTATCTTTGCACAGCTGCACTGAATGATCATGTGTGAAGGTGCAAAACTTGAATTGGCAGGTTGCGATCAAGCTTTTTTCAACATAAAACTGCACATCTTTTAAAATTAAACAAAGAATTTCAGGATGCATGCTGTGGAATTAGATTAAAAGTCCACAATGAAAGTAGAATTAAGACATGGAAGTTCTTGTGTTTTGATAAAATGTAAAAATAGAAATATTATGACATAAAATTAAGATTTATTGGTCATTAATAAAATAGGGTGGCATTGGCCATAAGAACACTTTTGGTGATAATATCTTTTTTTTCCTTTTTTTTTCAGTAATATAAAAGTATACTTATTTTAAATAATTAATAAATGCATTTCACTTGGAATTCAAAATCAAATTAAAACCTGATAATTTTAGAATATTAATAAAATAAAATATTATGGCATAAAATGGATAATACATATTTGAGATTTTTTAGGTCAGTAATACAACAAATAAATGCGTGACATTGACCATATCAACTCTTTTCACTCATTTAATTGATATTTAAAATATATAATATATTTAAACCGTTTAAATTACGTAATAGGGTGATAATATAAAGTGATTTAGAAAAAAAAAAGGCAAAATAAATGTTCTGGAATCTGGAATTCCAAACTGAATTAAAACCTGGAAATTTTAGGATATAAATAAAATAATAATAAAAAGAAATATTATGGCCTAATATGAATTATATTTTTAGCTCAGTAATAAAATATATACATTTGTGACAGTGGCCATTTTAACTCTTTTCACTCATATAAATTATAATCGAAAAATAAATATTTTAAAGCATTTAAATAATTGAATAGGGTAACTATTAACCGATTAATTTAGAAAACTGCGAAACAGAAGCATTTTCTCCAGCAGTGTCGGAGTCAGGCACACAAAGCAACGATGCAGATGTGTTGAAGCACATTCTGTACACACACACGAGATCATGGCACATCAAAGAGAAGCAACTTTGAGTAAGTTCAGATGAAGGGCGTGTTCAATGAGCAAACAGGCCCTTTTGACTCATGCACAGGGTGGTATTTGAGGATTTATGCGTAAGAATAGTCAAATGACACAGTGCGAGCTCATCACCCGGCTGTGTCACTGTGGTTAGGGAATTTCCTCTGTAATTACCTGAGCGATCCCTCTGCACCTGGACACGATGCTGAACAAACCCACGGCTTTACTCTGACCGCTGGAATGTAAACACACTTCCTCTACAAGACGCAAGGAAAAAAATGTCAGAGAGATCAATACAATACACGTGATTTCAATTATTGCTAAATAAATGTGTGGGTTTCTTTAAGGAAAAAAAATGCAGCCATTTACTCACGGTCCTCATTCCGAACCCATTTCTCCCATGCAACACAAAGACAAAGTTTTTAAACGTTCAAGATAGTCCATACGACTTGAATCCCTCAAATGTGATCTCATTTGTGCATGCATGCAATCAAACGTAGCGTGACTAGATGCACGAGAGCCAGTGCCATGGTGGTGTAATGCACGAATCATGAGATTTGAGAGAAGTGGTGGAGGGGAAGAGTTTCAGTGAAAAACAACTTAACTTTGGGTCTCTTCCTCACTCGAAGCATCATATACATCTATTCATATAGCAGATGCTTCTTGCAAAATAGTCTCATGACTGACAGCAGAAGCTCTGGACTCATCACAGCTTTCATTGGTCAAGAGGCCATGTGACTGACATGTACAGCAACCAATCACAGTTCTGTGTCATGTTTAGGGGCGTGGAAATGTAAAGTCGACGCCCCTACAATTACAGACAGGTATGTGAAACTTTTGGACGTATTTTAAAGAGTACTGTGAGCTTTACACACTTAACATACTTTTGAAAATCCAGCATTTAGTTGATCCTGATAAGCCCTCACCCTTACAGCTGTAAACATTATGGCTTTCTTCTTCCATGAGGGGGTTTGCCTTCACAGTTAAAGAACACACGCGTCTCCCGGAAATCCTGTACAATTCAACCAATCAGAGACGACTTTGAAACTCCTGGAATGTTTCCCATTTTGTGTGCCTTATGCATTAGATATTCAGCCAACGGTTGAGGCGTTGAGACTAACTTACAAATGACGAACATCACAAGCAAAAACATTCATAATCAATGCCAACTTATTATACAGCAGAGCTGAAATTGTCCTATTTTTTGTATCATTTTAGAAGAACGTCCAATGTGAACATTCATCTGGTGTTCTCAGTTGAAAGTAAATCCTGGGTTTGGATCAACGTGAGGGTGAGTAAAGAATTTTTGGGGGTAAACTAATCCTTTATTGTTCTTTCCCATGACCACAAGAAAGAAACCAACATAAACCTCCCCCATTGTATAGAGCGCAGAAGATTCTGCGAGTATAAAAATGACAACTCGCTCACTTTTTTTGGCCAAACTATATTTATTCTTTTGCCATGGCAGGAGTACAAACCTTTCAGGCTCCTTATGAAGCCGTATGGCCTGCTATTGAGTAAATATACAGTAAAGACAGAATCATTCTGTAGTCTGCATGTCCAGAAATTATGGCATTGCAAGACAGGACTTAGATGACGGAATATCTCCACTGCCCACAGCTGCGCATGAGTCCACACATTATATTCAAGCAGCGCGCGAACACACTGTAATGCATCATGAGAGAGGAGTTTCCACACTCGCTGGCTCATGCAAAGTTTATACACTTGGGCAATGAAAACAAACAATTAAACTAGCAAGAGTCTAATACCCTCACAGGCATGAACCTATTTTCTGGTGCTGGCTTTGCGAGGACTATTCAAAGTTTAATGTTTGCACGCATATAAATTAACGCGTTGCCTCCTGAAGTAAATAAAAATACCAGCAATTGGCCACTGCCTCTGCAGCACTGCAATTCTGGGTCTATGATTTCCTTGCGCTGTGGTCAGGCCCCTACGGTGCAAATGCAGTCCAGATGAGTTCCTGGTTCACGGTTATGAGCTAAATGAAAGGCTTCAGGACAAATTCCCTCCATCAAACTCGCCTGAAATCAAGGCCTGCTGGTGTTCCAGCCGAGCCTATCGCACGTGCGCATGTGCAGGGTCGGGTCACGTGACTGACTGTATTTGACGGCATTGTGATACATGCTTGAATTCATATAGCATCAGTGGGTCTTTTCGGATCGGGTCACTGACGTGCATAGTGTAACTATAGCAAAACAAACAGGCTTATCGGTGTTTAAAAGGGAGGAGAAAACACCTCCCATATCTTTTGTTGTTTATGTCAAAGGTCGTGTGTCCAATCAAACACAGTCAAATTAGACAGATGCGATGTTGACAGGTTGTGCGACATGCCCTCATCCTCAAAAACCAGAAAGTATGATCAAGGCAACATTAAATATTAAGATAAACATGGTTTGGACTGAACACAATGCTTTTTATGAGGTACGTTACTGGCTGCTGGAAGCATGAAAGCATCCAAATTCCAAAAATAATTTAAAGAAATATTCTAGATCCTGAAGCAAAACCAGGTGAGATTCACTGCATTACATCATTTGCAAAATACATGCAGATAAACTAAATTGTAGAATTTTTTTTAACACTTTACTTGAAGCCTTACAGCATAATGCATTTACATTGTAATGCATTATATGTAATCAAAGGTAAAATGCATTATATTTGCAGATTACTTAGTTACACTGGTTGCTTGAAATATGTATAATGTATTATAACTGTGGTTACAATTATTCATGAGATCTTTTAAAAGGTGCATTACAATGCATTAAAATACTTGTATAATGCATTATATATAAATGCTTCAAGTAAAGTGTTTTTTGATGGCAAGCAGTAAGAACATGTTTTAGAAAACCAGACATGATTATTAACCAAAAGTTATTCCTCTTTAGACACTGTAATCATTCTCCAATCAGATGGAGGTCAGAATGTGGCATGGCACACGTCAAAGCGATATTTCCACGTGTTTGGCTGTGAATCATATGTGAAGCAGGTGATTATTATCGTTCCTGCCATCAGAGAGGACGATTCTCTGCTCTTATCTCGGTCATTAAAGCAATCTCATACCAATTATGAATCATAAAGACGATCGTGTTGGCCACCTTATCTCTGGAATGCCACAGGAATGCAGGGCATCATAACATCTGCGTGTTGCCATGAAGCATTCGATTGGTTTTATCTGCGAGCTGAAGCACTGCCTGCGCGTATCGTTCTCCAGTAACCAGTATCTTGATAGGTAGGGTGTGTCTCTCCCAACATCTGTAAACCATACATGTTCATTTGAAGCGTCCACATGCCCTATAGCACAGCACCATACTGTTACCGACCCCTTAATGAACTCAAACTGTCCATTTTCAAATAGTTCGACATCAAGGCATTTTTACCAGCGGTGCATAACACGTTACATTTCAGAGAAACCTGCCTGCGCGAGGAAAGCTGTACTTCCCACAGTCCTGCTTTATGATCCATAAGAAAGTCAAGTTGCGATTCCTTTGACGTGTGTTTAACCTCAAGACAACCCAATAAAAGGCTATATTTTCTAGGGCCAAAGTGGAGAATGATTCACACAGGATAAGTAGATGTTGCTAAAGAGCATGTACTCCTTCAATTTTGGTGCATATAAAACTCTGGATTAGACTAGAGTCATATTTTCACAAATGCATCTGATTTTGGCTGTAAAATATCAGAAACTCAAGCATACACAACCTCCAGCTGGACTAACAGATAAAAGCATGTTTATGGATCAAATTCTATTTTGTTCATTGACTTCAAATTAAAGATTTTTAAGCTTAGCCTAACAGAAGATCATGTTGTAGTTGTTTCTGTCAACGCATACATTTTGCATTCTGCACTCTTTATTTTGGGCAACTTAATTACATGGCAATCCTCACGTTTTAAACAACGTCCCTCTAATTAAACACTTCCTAGCTCTCGACTTTAGAGCACCATGTAGTGAATGGCTCTTAATTAGCCAGACTCAATAAGCTGACTTCAGTATAAAGCTGGAGGAAGACACCTTTACGCTACCAAAGCATAAGGACCTGTGAGAAGAAACACAATAGTCATTGTCTCCAGGCAATAGGTCAATTTCAAGAGCTCATACTGTGGGACTAAACTCACACCGGCTAATTTCCTGAGCATTCAGTGTCAACTACCTGTCACATTGGTTTGAAATAAGTGCATTCACATTTACTGCTGCGTAATAAAGACCCATCTCTAAAACACTGGCATTCCAGTGCTGCATGCTCATTGTTTTAATGGAAGTCGGTCTAGTTCGGCCAGTGCCGTTCCAATGGTAACCCTCTAAGTGCTTTTACTGCATTTAATGCATTTCCACCTATAGGCGAGTAGCTCTTGCATTTTGCATTGCTTGAAGAAACATAGTAACTATTAATGACATATAGCTATTGTTTTCTTTGATTATGCATTAAAAACATGGTAACACTTTACAATAAGGAAAACAACAATTAGTAATCTCAATGTTAATCTCGCCATTTACTAATACATTATTAAAATCAATAGTTGATTTTAATTATTTAATGCACCTGAACTAACCATGAACAGCTGCTAATGTTAAAGATTATTAAATAGTGTATTGCCCATTGTTAATGCATAATGTTAGACCTTATTGTAAAGTGCTACCAAAACTATTCTCTAAAAAAGGAGTGCGGTAGAAATAAATACAGAATACGAATACTTCATGTGCGAAACGTACATCAGAAAATACCTTAGTTTAACTCTGATTAAAATATTTATTTTCCCAATAGTGAACATAAATATATCTTTATATACTTCTCCAAAATATGTGTTTTACTTTATTATAAATAAAGTTTAGTATTGGGAAAAATAAAGTGTGTGGAGACTTCAGCGGCACCCGCAGCCCTCCACGACCATGTCCTGGTAGTTTTTTAGGATCACCCGCTCGTACTCGTCCAGATAGAGCAGAGAAACGGGACTCAGGTCCGTGGGAACGCAGCAGGCCCGGGGAATGTTGCTGTTCACCGAGTTCACCAGTGTCTGTACAATAGCGTGGTTGGTGGAGTTCAGGTGGTCCGCCAGTGGGAACGGACACTCGCCCTGGCAGTAAAAGGCATGGTATCCCGGCGGCGCGACTATCCAGTCGTTCCACCCCACGTCGCTGAAGTCCACATACAGGGAATGTCTCTTGCAGTTTTGTTTGTGCTTCTTCCGCTGGTTTTTGGGCCTCGCTTGCCGCTTCTCGCGAGAGTGAAGCACGTTCCCCTTGCCGTCGTGGCTGTAGGTCACCAACAGAGGCCTCATCTGGGACCACGTGTCCTCCCTGTCGTGCAGGGACCTACTGACCCGGACGTGTCTTTTGGAGTCCTGGTCCGGGTGAACTATTTCCACCACGAAGCCATGGTTGGGCCGTCCGTCTGCGGTCCACCTCGTGACGGCGGGGCTCACGTCGAAACTCTCCCACTTGCTCAAGCTGTGCTGAACCAGCCTGGTGTCCAGGAGTCTCGTGATGGGTTCCTGAAGGGAAGCGGACGGTCTGATGATCTCGTGAATGTTAATGCGGTGGAATCCGTTGCTCGGAGAACTCACGATCTGCTCTCGGAAAATCCTTAGCTCCGCTGACGTCACGAACTCCTCGCCCGGGATGGAGGTCAGGTTGAAGAGGAACCGCTGAGTCGTCTTTCCGCTCGAACTGGACAGATCCTCCGTGGATTCTGGGAGAAAAACAAAACAATTTTGGAATAAATATATGGGAAGTTTGTGGCTGTTTGAATCAAAGCCAGTTCCTTGTACTGTGACAAACTTAGTGTTTACACTCACTGACAGGATGTGACTTTTACTGACCTCTTACTCTACACACTGGTTTAAAACACTTAAAAATGATCAATTATCACGACATGATTACTTCAGAGGTGGTAAACTAACACAAGGGGCATTTCTAGTTTATTTTAATGTCATCTAAGACAAGCCACAGAATTAGGATATGCATTCAACATTTAAGTTAAAAA
Source organism: Leuciscus leuciscus (assembly GCF_965113295.1). Taxonomy (NCBI): domain Eukaryota; kingdom Metazoa; phylum Chordata; class Actinopteri; order Cypriniformes; family Leuciscidae; genus Leuciscus; species Leuciscus leuciscus. Next base: position 4,119,578 of record NC_138741.1, read on the forward strand.
AGCACCTGCAACTCTACAATGCAAACAAATAAATAAAAATATACAAAACTATTGTATATACAGTTTAGACAGTATGAGGACATGTACCCCATATATATAGATAGATAGATAGATAGATAGATAGATAGATAGATAGATAGATAGATAGATAGATAGATAGATAGATAGATAGATAGATAGATAGATAGATAGATAGATAGATAGGGTGAATTCAGCCTGATTGGGACACTTTTTGCCATTAAAATGACTTGCCATTAAAATGACTTTATATATTTATTTATTTATACACACATATACATGCACGTATATATATACACACACACACACACACATACATATATATATATATATATATATATATATATATATATATATATATATATATGTGTATATATATATATATATATATATATATATATATATACACACACACACACTATATATATACACACTCTATATATAATGATTTAAGAAAAATTTGGGAGTACAGAAAATGTGTTCTCAACATAGGATTTTATACAAATAAACTGCCAATTCCTCATTAAATAACCTGCAGATAATGTCAACTCCTGTCAGGAATGAAGGATAAAGCAGATAAGAAAGGAAAGAAGGAATTTAGGGAAGGTGGAGAGGAAGAATTCGTGAAGTAAACACTTGCTTACCATCATGATGGAAGCTCCTGATAGTGTTTGCGCGGCTGGCAGATCTTTCTGAGGCTTTCCCTAGTGAACCCTTGGGTCTGTTGCTGTTGTTCTGCTCCGCGTTCACCGAGTGCATCGAGTACAAGTCCATCATGTATTGCGGAACCACCGCAGACCTGCTGGGACTGGGTCTGTGTTTGAGTCCAAACATGCTCAGAAGTCGAAGTTCAAAAGCATGCAAGACATCCTGAGACAGAGAGGACCGGCCGATCTGAGGTACGAGTCCACTGGAGCCTCCAAAGAACACCTGAGTGACCATCAGAACCATCAGAGCGCCAACGGACGAGACCATGATCACTCTAAAGCTGACAGATCAGTGACGAACGAGATCAGATGGGCTCGGGCCAGGAGATGGGAACATATTCCGTGTTTAAGTGAGCCATTGTAAGAGTTTGGAGGATCCTTCGTGCATCAAAGCCACCTTAAGAGCGGCTTTAAGGAGGAACGCAAACCTGCGCTAGATCCATCTGGATAGGAGAAGGTCCATGAGTCCAAGTCTGTCATAATACTAGATTTGCGCTCTACTTAAAATAACACAAAGTGTAAAAATTGAACATTCGAACTCTTCTAAATAATCTGGTTTTACACATGAGCAACGTTCCAAATAATAAAACGGAGGCTAAATCGAGCTCAGCGGAGTATTTGCACGCTTCTCCGTAGGTGTACAAGTGCAGGACCTGAAGATAAAGTCCAGATAAAGTTAAAACTCCAAACGCGCAGCTGATCTTCTGTTCATGGCATATAGGATGATCAATGCAGGTTTTCATATAAAGCTGCTCCTCTTTTATAATTCCCCGTTTCACTGTGTTCCATCTTCGAGATCACCAAGGAAAAGCTGTTTATCTGGAGAAAACAGTGGGAGATTTCCAGGAGAACGCCCGCCTCTTTTTACACATATTCTACCGTCACTACTGTATTAAGACAAGCTGTAGAAGATATAAAAGTCCACTTCATTGACCAAACAAAAGTTTCTTCCTTTGCGAAGAGCGCAACTCGTCGCGGCGAGGGTTTGGGTACGTGTGTCCTTTACGCGCAGTGCGCAAGTGTGCAACAGCGCTCTCTCTCTCCTCATGTGTCTTTAGGTTTAACTCTCTGATGTCATGACAGAATTCATCACCTTTGGACATCAAGGGGTCCGTGTGGTCAAATGCTCCTTTGGAGAGCTCAGACATCATCTAATTAAGTAACAGGGGGAAAAATATGGAAAGTTCCAGATTTACTCTATTACTGCTTATTAAATTGAATACAACATAAGGCATTAAATCTCTCTTGGACATTTTAATCAGTCTCACTCTATCACCTATTATTACTAACGATATATTTAGATCCATAAAAATAAAATAAAATAACTTTAATAAAAAATAAAAATAAATTAAAAAAAGACACTCACTATTTAGCGCTCATATTCAGAGCCAGTGCGCCAACTTGTGGAGAACAGAAGTAACGACGTTTGATGTCAAAGGAGGGACCGGGGCTAGTTGTCACACTTTAGTCTATTATATATTCCCAAGACTGAAAAAATAAGGTAACAAATATAAAATCATCGTTTTGTAATTGCATCTTAGGAAACATGACAACTTGCCCCAAGATAAATATGTAAAAGGTGAGTGGTGAATAAAATGAATGCTATTGATGAATACGTTTTTAAAAAAAGAACAGCATTTATTTAAAATAGAAATCTTTTGTAACATTAAACATTACCGTTCAAAAGTTTAGGGTCAGTAAGTAAGAAAAGATTTCTGTTTTGAATAAATGCTGTTCTTTTCAACTTTTTCATTCATTAATGAATCCTGAAAAGTATCACAGGTTCCAAAAATGTAATTAAAAAATAAGCAGCACAACAGTTTCCAACATTTATAATAACTGAATATCAAATCAGCATATTAGAATGAAGTGTAATAACTAGTAATAACGCTGAAAAGTCTGCTTTGCTTCATAGAAATAAATTATATTTTAAAGTACACTGCTCAAAAAAATAAAGGGAACACTTTTTAATCAGAGAATATCATCAAGTCAGTTAAACTCCTGGGATATTGATCTGGTCAGTTAAGTAACAGAGGGGGTTGGTAATCAGTTTCAGCTGCTTTAGTGTTAATGACATTAACAGCAGGTCCACTAGATGGGCAACAGTGAGACAACCCCCAAAACAGGAATGGTTTTACAGGTGGAGGCCACTGACATTTTTTTCCCTACTCATCTTTTCGGACTGTTTTTCACCAGTTTTGCATTTGGCTAGGGTCAGTGTCACTACTGGTAGCATGAGGCGATACCTGGACCCTACAGAGGTTGCGCAGGCAGTCCAGCTCCTTCAGGATGGCTCATCAATACGTGCCATTGCCAGAAGGTTTGCTGTGTCTCCCAGCACAGTCTCAAGAGCATGGAGGAGATTCCAGGAAGACAGACAGCTACTCTAGGAGAGCTGGACAGGGCCGTAGAAGGTCCTTAACCCATCAGCAGGACCGGTATCTGCTCCTTTGTGCAAGGAGGAACATGATGAGCACTGCCAGAGCCCTACAAAATGACCTCCAGCAGGCCACTGGTGTGAATGTCTCTGACCAAACAATCAGAAACAGACTTCATGAGGGTGGCCTGAGGGCCCGACGTCCTCTAGTGGGCCCCGTGCTCACTGCCCAGCACCAGGGAGCTCGATTGGCATTTCCCATTGAACACCAGAATTGGCAGGTCCGCCACTGGTGCCCTGTGGTTTTCACAAATGAGAGCAGGTTCACCCTGAGCACGTGACAGACAGGAAAGGGTCTGGAGAAGCCGTGGAGAATGTTATGCTGCCTGTAACATCGTTCAGCATGACCGGTTTGGTGGTGGGTCAGTGATGGTCTGGGGATGCATATCCATGGAGGGACGCACAGACCTCTGCAGGCTAGACAATGGCACCCTGACTGCCATTAGGTATCGGGATGAAATCCTTGGATCCATTGTCAGACCCTATGCTGGTGCAGTGGGTCCTGGGTTCCTCCTGTTGCACAACAATGCCCGGCCTCATGTGGCGAGATCATGCAGGCAGTTCCTGGAGGATGAAGGAATGATACCATTGAAGGGCCACCACGCTCACCTGACCTACATCCAATAGAACACCTCTAGGACATTGTGTTTCGGTCCATCTGACATCACCTGGTTGCACCTCAGACTGTCCAGGAGCTCAGTGATGCGCTGGTCCAGATCTGGGAGAAAATACCCAAGGACACCATCCGTCGTCTCATTAGGAGTATGCCCCGACGTTGTCAGGCATGCATACAAGCACGTGGGGGCCATACAGACTACTGAGTACCATTTTGAGTTGCTGCAATGAAATTTCAGCAAAATTGACAAGCCTGCTACATCATTTTTTCACTTAGATTTCTGGGGTGTCTTTGAATTCAATCCTCTGTAGGTTGATCATTTTCATTTCCATCAAACGATGTGGCATCCTTTCGTTCATAACACATTACCCAGTCCATATTAGTATAGATATCCAGCATGACATTTTTCCCCATTGAGATCTGATGTGTTTTCAAAGTGTTCCTTTAATTTTTTTGAGCAGTGTATAATGAAATGGAAAACCATAATTTTAGATTGTAATAAAATTCACAAAATTACTTTTTTTTTTTCCTGTTTTTTTTTTTTTTTTTTGTCTGGATTGCAAAGTCCACCAACATATAATTTAACACTAGGAATTTAATTTGTCCTTGTAACATGGATATTCCAAACAGATTACCATCCAGGTCTAATACATCATTAAACATGAACATGCCTCTAGTCTAATATATTAAAAACCACTTAAACCATGTTTGATGGAAAAAAGCAATTTATTATAAAATGTTTATTTTGAACACATACGTCACAGCTCCGTCTGCCCTCATCCACATTATCCCATAATGTCCTCCATGTCTAAAAACCTCCACATTATCATTGTTAAACAACTCTAAAACACCATTAACCTTTTAATCAATGTTTGAGAAAGACGTTTAAAATGAGTTCATCTGCATCCACACTCATCCACCACCATGTCTTCATAATGTCGAAGAACCACATTGTCGTTGTTGTCGTAGTAGAGCATGGAGATGGGAGAGAGTTTGATGGGAACGCAGCAGGGCTGAGGCGTTCCTTTAGGGTCGAACGAGTGCACCAGCGTCTGCAGGATGGCGTGATTGGTCCCGTTCAAACTCTCGCTCAGAGGGAACGGACACTCGCCGTGGCAATAATTGGCTAAGTATCCCTGAGGAGCAATGATCCAGTCCTGCCAGCCCACGTCTTTAAAGTCGATGTAAAGCCTCCTGGGTTTGCACACGTTACTGGGGGTCACAGGTAAGTAATACGCCGCGCTCCTCTTTCTCCTGGACCTGCACTGAAGCGGGTTCAGCGACACCACCACCAGAGACGTGTGCATCTCCGGGAACTGCTCGCTCTTCACGTACGCGTGCTCCTGAAGCATGTTGCTCAGATGCGTGAGCTGCATCTCAAGCTGCATCCCGTAGTTCTTCCCAGGTTTCCTCCAGGATTCAGCCAGGTCTGTCAGATTGACCAGCACTGACCCGTGCGCACCCGGCCCGAGAGACTGAGACTGGAGTAATCTACGGCTGGACTCGGGACTCACTCCCTTCAGCGTGGTCCTTAAAACCCTGTACAGGTCCACGCTGAACACATGCTGTCCCAGGTGAGCCAGGTCCTGCTTGAACTTCACTTCCAGCTGCGCGAAGGAGAGTTGCTCAACATCCTCCAGCACCGACATGTTGAAAAACAGATGCTTCCTCTCACAGTTAAAGCAGTGGACGGCCGGAGCGGAGATCACACTACCTGTTTGGGGTACATAAGGGTTAACATAGGGTTTCATTTGGTAACATAAGGGTTATTATTATGGACAAGACACCCCAGATCAATAGGGTAAAATAAATAAATATCACCACACTTATAGGAAAAGGTTCTGTATATGGAACCCTAAAGGGTTCAGTCAGGTGTTCCATATATAGAACCTTTCATGGGACCCTTTTGTGGATTTACTTTTAATTCATAAAAAAAAAAAAAAAAAAAAAAGAATTGTTTTAATTAAACAGCTCATTTACCACTAGAAACATTTGAAATAACCTGTTAAACATGAAAGCATTATGCAATCATTTAAGACATTTCCCCTTATATAGAACTTTTTTGCCATAAAGTGTTCTTTAAAATTGAGTTGAGAATCCTAGAGTTCTATATAGAATTCCGTTGAACCTTTTTTTTTTTTTTTTGAGTGTACTTTCCCAGTTGACTGGTTACATTAAGAATTGCACAAAAAAAAAAAAAAAAAAAAAAAAATGTATGCAAGTTGTGTTTTTTGTAGGTTTTCTGAAATGTTTAGATATGCAACTGATGCATTATCTAATTAAACACCCACTAATTTGCATACATTTCCATAACAGAAATCTGAACACTGGAGGACACCAGGTTCAAAACTACTTTTTTATTGTGATATTAGAGACCGGTTTTTACAGAGGGGATTTTTGATCTCTTTTTATTGCTCTGTAAATCAGAAAACACTATCAACGGCAGGGGGAAAACATGTTCACCATATTTTTATGAATGAAATGTTGTATCAAATCAAGTGAATGATATCCTACTAACAAACCCCTCAGTAAAAACACTCAGAATAGATAGGAATAAAACTGTACATTTTGGTGCATGTACAGGAGAAGAAATTTTTTTTTTTAAACCTTTAAAGATATGTATTGTAATTTAAATCTACAGACACAAACAGATAAAGTGCATAAAATAAACACTTAAAAGTATATTTTGGAGTTTTTTCTTCTTCCTATTAGTCTGAAAGGCATATAACAGCCTAAAATCTCAAAACTGACCAGTACCTGTGGTGTTATTTCTATAAAAGGGTGTAAAAGTCTGATTACACTAACTTTATGAATGCTTAATGATGTCCAACCACCCATAATGATGTCACTTCCTGGAGAATCAAGTCATAAGTTTTACAATTTGTATCTGTAAAAAAAGATTTTACAGAAAACTAACATGGAAAGAACTAAACTGATTGCAATGATTCCCAAGAAAACTTTTTAGAGAACGGGACAATAAAACCGATGGCATCAATTCTGAATCAATTCACTTTGGTTTAATTCTGAAAACTGCCCCCTTAAAAAAAAAAGAAAAAAAAGCTTCCCATAAAAAACTAAGACATATGATTAAACATAAGGTTGACTCAAATCCTCAAGGCCTCACCTTGGTCCTGGATGAACCTCACGATGTTTCCTCGGACGGCGTACTCGGACACCACGCACGGGTCAGTGTGGGACGTCCAGGTGCTCTTCTTGAAGATCTTCCACAGCAGAGAGGGAACCGGAGCCTGATGGGACGGTTTCGGTCGACTGGAGAGACCCATGGAGCTTAAAAACAGCTTTTCTTGCACATTAACATTTTCTGTGTTTATAAAAGCAGGAGAACAGAAACTTAACATTAAAAACAGGACACTGAGATCCACACACACCATCATTAACATGAGCAGGACAGTCAAACAGACCTCACGGCCCGGACTGAGACTTTAAACCGGCTGATCAGCTTCAGATGGCCAGACCAGTGAAGATTAACACCTGTGAGCTGATTGGAGGAGATAACGACAGGACTGATGGATTGTGGGGGTGATGTCATTGATATGCAAATTGTTTACAATGCCTTTGATGTTTATAAGGGATCAGATTGAGATACTGGCACAAAGCTCTACATTTTTTTTTTGTTGAATTTTATTGAATTGAATTGTATTTCTTATTTATTTTCAGTAAAAACAAGGAAAAAGCAACAACAAAAAAATGTAAACAACATTCTGACAATGCAGTTTTTATATATTTAACACACTAACACACACAAAATACAAAAAAGTACCATGGTATTACCATGTTTTAGTTTTTTTGTAGCTGTACCATGAGAATACCATGGTAGTATTTGAATTACATACTAAGTTACTTAAATGTGTGATAATGTGATCATTTGTATGTATATCATATACATAAATACAAACTTTCACAATATAGCACAAGTCAGATAAATATGAAAAAGAAAAGGAAAATATAAACAAGAGAAAGAAAGACTAAACAAATTCTGTGACTTTTAACAACTGATTAATGAGTTATTGTGTTTCATCCAATTTAGGATTTGCAATTTGATGTGTAATTTAATAATCAACGCCTAATCCCCAACCTAAAAGACACAAAAGTCGATTACAGAGAAATAAAATCATTCTCAATCATTATCATTTTATCTTGAAGAATTTGATGAGAAATCTTTGTGTTTATTTATATCAACATATCTATTTTTGATTGCAGCTCAATGGGCTTTATGCACAGCTACACTACTTCCTGAACTTCAGCCAGCTCTTTATTTCCTGTCTGTCATTATTGGACAAACTGATTAATCCAGGTGTGCCTGACCTCAGTAACAATAATCAGACACACCTGGATTAATCAGTTTGTCCAATAATGACAGACAGGAAACAAAGAGCTGGCTGAAGTTCAGGAAGTAGTGTAGCTGTGCATAAAGCCCATTATGGGTTTTATTCTAAAACTCTATAGAGGAAATATTAAAGAGATCTGTTTAAAAAAAAAAAATTTAATTTAAGATTTCACAAACGAGTCTGATTGACCTCTGAATGTTTTTTTTGTTTTTGTGATGCTGGATTTATGATCAGAAATCATTTCCCCATGCACTCATCAGACAGCAACACTGCAGCATCATTCCTGTTCTTCATCAGACACATTCCTGCAGTCATCGGTGAAGACGAAACACAACGACTGATCCATCAGGCCGTCACTGATAACAGGATCCAGACTGAACTCTGGGCCGGCGCTCCATCTGCTCAACTGACTGAAACACAGAGACCAAACAAACAACAATACAAAACAAAATAAAAATGGGCCATGAGCCGTGAACAGAGGCAAAACAAAACAACAATACAAAACAACAAAATAAAAATGGGCTAGTGAGCTGTGAACAGAGGCAAAACAAAATAAAAACAACAACAAAATAAAACAACACAAAAATGGCCTAGCGCAAAACAAAACACAAAAACAACAAAATAAAACAAAACAAAACAGTGAGCCGCGAACAGAAAAAAAAAAAAAAATGGAAATAAAATGTCAAGCTTTGGTAAAATATGATTATTATTATCATAAGAATCACAATCACAATAATAATAGTTATAAAAATAAAATATGGGAATGAAATGTCAAGCTTTGGAAATGTTTATTTCCCAAAAAAGATGATGATGATTATTATTAATAACAATAACAATATATTTATTTACAAAATAAAGTACAAATAAATACTGGAATGAAATGTCCAGCTTTGGAAGTATTTATTTACAAAAAAAAGATGATTATTATTACTGTTATTCTTTAATAATCATAATCATAATAATAATTATATTTACCAAAATTTTACCAAAAAACATATTTAATTTGTATTTAAATATATTTAATACAAATATATATGGGAATGAAATAGGTTTTGTAAACTGAAAATATTTATATAAATATCTAATATATTTTCATAAAAAAATGTATACAAATAAAATAAATAAATATTAATATAGAAAAAGTTGCTGCTTACCTTTTGGAATAGCCTTTGCGTGCCTGTTATAAGGCTTTAGAAAACAGCATATATCTCAAAATCTACAAAAAAAAAAAAAAGAAAGAAAACCCTGCAATTGTTAAAAACACATATATGCTAAAAACATGACATGCAAAATGCTAATGTTGAAGAAACAGTTTCCAGCACGGTGTGAGGTTACAGAGCTAGCATTGTGACTGGAAACACAATAGTGTGTGTGGTCTAGTCAGGATATGAAATACGGCCGTTTGAATAACATGACATTGTGTTCACCCCTTCATTCATCACAAACACACGTTGTGCTCTGAGGTTTCCCTCCTGATCTTCAGTTTCACACACACAGGACACGGAGAATATTCCTCAAACTGATGTAAGGATCACCGTCATGATGTTGTTCAAATCTCATGTTTCACTTGATATGGAAATATATTCTGTGTAATGGGGAATTTGAGCGAATTAAGCCACAGAAAGCTCATCTTTCACTGTTTACCTTCCCCTTCAAATTATGACTGTCACCCACATCTCCCTAGAGGTCAAGTATGAGTTATACTGAAGCTCATATTATCCGCCTTTTCACCTTTCTGAAGCACATCTATATAGAAATAGAAATACATACATATATGTATGGGTTTATATTGTGTGTATATTTGTTTTTGTTAATATTTTGAATGGGATTTTATAGGATTTTTATTTCTGTTTTAACTTTAAAGTATTTTTTTTGAGTATTTTTGTCTTTTCTGTCTATATTTTAAATGCATTTTCTAGTTTTTGAAACATTTTAATTCATTAGTTCAAGTTTATTTAGTTTTAATTATTTTTGAACATCACGTTAAACTAGATGAAAATGTTGGCAACTGGCTGAAAGAAATGTAAGTTAAAGGGTTAGTTCACCCAAAAATATTAATTCTGTCAGTAACTACTCTCCCTCATGTTGTTCCAACCCCGTCAGACTTTTGTTCATCTTCAACACAAATTAAGATATTTTTGATGAAATCTGAGAGCTGTCTCACTCCTCCATAGACTTCTGTGTTATTTCATCTGCCGGCCCAGAAAGTTAGTAAAGACATCGTTAAAATAGTCCAAGTGACTACAGTGGCTCAATCTTAAAGGGGTGGTTGATTACGATTTGACTTTTCTAACTTTAGTTAGTGTGTAATGTTGCTGTTTGAGCAGAAACAACATCTGCAAAGTTATGACGCTCAAAGATCAAAGCAAAGGGAGATATTTGCTTTTAAAGAAATCGCTTTTTAAGAACTACAACAAACGGCTGGTAGAGACTACACCACATTCCTCCCGGGTTAGTGACATCACCAACCCTAAAATTTACATAAACCCCGCCCCCGGAACATAGATTATATTTATAGATTATCAAGACAGAATATGCTAATCAATGACTAGAAGATAACTGCACATAAGCTTCATACATTCATCAACTAACCATTCAGAAATGTCCTGTTGCTTCTACATGTTGTCACTTCTTCTTGAGTCTCTCCATCATTGTCTGAATCCGGTTTGAACATAAAAGGCAAAAAGTTTTAGAAATTTTCAGTGCGTCTGTGTGAGGTAAAAGGACACAAGCTGTTGAAGCTCCGCCCCCTGTGCCGGGAGCAGCAGCTCATTTGCATTTAAAGGAACAGACACAAAACGGTGCGTTTTTGCTCACCCTCAAAAAGTGACATTTTTAACATGCTATATAAAAATATCTGTGGGGTATTTTGAGCTAAAACTTCACATACACACTCTGGGAACATCAGAGACTTATTTTACATCTTGTGAAAAGGGCATTATACCACCCCTTTAAGTTTATCATGCGACGAGAATACTTTGTGTGCGCAAAAACAAAACAAAAATGACGACTTCTTCCGTGCGGGCCTCTGAGTGAGCTCACGAGAGCTGGGACGTATGTGCGAGAACTGAGAAGAGGATGCACGCAATCTCTTGATGGGAAAGTGTGAAAGGTAAACCATTCATTTTGCGGCATTGGTAAGGCACTTTTACGTTTCTCGTCGGTTTCTCACGATTCGGACATCCAGCAAATGCACACTTTAGAACCATTTTAAACACAACATCAGACCCATCTGCATCATCTTCTCAGTTCTGCCAGAAAGACTCGGGAGACAGAATGATGTAACAAAGCACTAATTTATTGACAGCCAAGCAAGCAATTATTAATAAGGCAGGGGCGCAGGCGACCCCCGGGGAAGGTAGAGGTAATTGTTTGCGTCAGCATCTGCGAACTCAAACAAGTACCGATCTTTTATACAGCAAGTATTAGGACATGATTGGATGGATGTGAAGGTAATAAGTGATGTAGTAATTAAATCTTCCTGGCAGAACTAATGCTAAAGCTTTCATTTTTTGTTAATTGTTATTTTTTGTTTGTTTTTTTGCGCACAAAAAGTATTCTCGTCGCTTGATAAACTTAAGATTGAGTCACTGTAGTCACTTGGACTATTTTAACGATGTCTTTACTAACTTTTCTGGGATGGCAGATCTCGATTACAGAGAAGCCTATGGAGGAGTGAGCCAGCTCTCAGATTTACTAAAAAATATCTTAATATGTGTTTCGAAAATGAATGAAAGTCTTACGGGGTTGGAACAACATGAGGGAGAGTAATTACTGACAGAATTTATGGTTGTACTTTAATTTAAATATAATAATAATAATGCCATGTTATGAAGGAATTACTGAACACTATTATTTCTAACAGTACAATAAACATTTCCAATAGTATGCTGCTGTATTGTCACATGACCATCATGATCCATGTTTAATTCAGCAAACTTCAAAGATGATGTCAGAAATAAATACTAAGAATAAATATTCCACATTTTTATCCAATCGTAAAGTGTCGTTAGGCAGTTTTATCAACTAATGAGTTAGGGAGAAGTGGGCTTGATATTGGTTATGTTCGAAATGGAAGACTAGTGAACTGAATGGTGTGCAGTATATACTGTATCCTGGCTGCTATTTTCTAAAAAAAAATTCATATGTTAAACAATACTAAAGTCATTCAAAGACGGTGCACTCATATTACTTATGAATGGGAAGTCCCGCCTTAAATAAAAGAGCCACAGTTCATGTCCGATTCTGTTGTTAATTTGAAATGTGTTATTTTATTGTGAGTTCGGAAAGTTTTTGATATTTTAGGATTTCCCCATTCAAGCAGACAGGACTTGCCCATGCAAACACAGACTTTGACAATAAACAATAAACAATATGCAAATATGAAGGCTACTAAATGTAGCTTTGTCCATTGTTGACACATGATCTCTTTACTGTATGACATGCATGTGTGCGTCCATCATCATATGAAATAAATACTATTTTGTAGTATTTAAATATTATTTTGTATGAGTAGAATATCATTTATTTTTATTTTATATATCTCATCCTTGACCTATTATGTTTTATACGTAGCTGATTCGTTTTTGTTTCATAATTGACTATTTCTGAAACATGGACACACTGTTATTGACCTGAATTTGAATCAAAGTGAATTGTCTTCTGCTTATAGCTGAATTAAACTCATTTCATCAGTGAATCTTTACAGATATTGAACAGAACTGAATCAACACTGAACTGACTTCAGCTGAATGACGACACTATTATCTTGAGCTGCTTTACAGCAGAACTGAATTCATTTTGCATCACAGAATCATTATTTTCCAGTTTATCACTGAAACAATCTGTATTGTATAAAGCGCTATAGAAATTAGACTTGACATGACCTATGACATATATGAATGCTGGATTACTACTTGCTTGCAAAAATATTAGTTAGTATGCCATTCTGAACATATACGCATCTCTATTACTAACCACCACCATATGAAACCCGAGACCTGCAATGAAAGTAAAGACAAGACATAAGCTCAGTAAAATGACTGTATAAATAAGTATTGGTCATGCATCTGAGTATTACAACAGACTCGAGTATTTGATGCAGGAGTTAACCACAGAAACTCCAGCTGGCGAGAAACAAAACTGAGATGTTTCACTGTACGATCTTCAGTTTCTGAATGTTTTAATGTTTCATCGGTTTCGCCAGGTGGGCGTAGAAACGAGTGTACATCAGGTTTTTTACATGCTCAGGAATATTCCTCTTCAGCGTGTCTGTCTCCTTCACATAATTACAGACTGAAGCTGTTCTAGACGTTACATCAATGCCACAAACAATCATCTGGTGTCTGGCCCCTCGCTGGGTCATCTGTGAGCTGGATGAAGAAGATAACAACCTTTATCACACACACCATGATGCAGCGTTTAGCTTACCGGTGGAAGACGGCAATGGGTGGTTGCTGGAAAGACCCAAAATCATTCCTAATCATTCCTTCCCGGTGTTTTGATGCAACGTTTGGCTGTTTACAGGTCTGCTTACAGATTAGTTCATGAGAGAATTCACATAAGCAGTGCTTGATTTCTGAGCATTATGATTCATGAGAAGGTTTGCTGCAGGTGCTTCCTGTTGAAACAATATTTTAGAATCAAAATAAACAGATTCAAGATATTTTTTTTTCACAACCACTCTAAAATAAATGCATGGTTTCAGATGAAAAATTCTATGAAATAATACACTAAAATGACTCTATAACCAATGATTGTGCTAATGTCAGTGACAAGTTATATCTTATTTGTTCATTAGATTTACATGCCAAGTACAGTAAGTTACATGTAGCATGTGCTAAACTTGCTGTTGATTATAACATGTAAGATTAAAGGGTTCCAGGGCCACAACTTAAGTCAAAACTTAATTTAAACAATTTGTAAAGCTATGCTGCAAATTATTAAGTTCCTCTAACTCAATGGACTTAAGTTGTCATAACTCATATATATATATAATATAAATACTATAATAATATACAAACACACACACACACATACATATACACACACACACACACACACACACACACACACACACACACATATATATATATATATATATACTATATATATATATATATATATATATATATAAACAAACTTTTAAGTTAGATGTGATTAATCGATTTGACAGCACATTTTGCATGTCAGTTATTTTAAATTGTAAATATTTCACAATATTACAGTTTTTTTTTTTGTATTTAAAAAAAATAAATGCAACCTTGGTGAGCAGAAGAGACTTATTGTAATTTTAACTTTATTTTAAAAATCTTACCAATCCCAAACTTTTGAACGGCAGTGTTAGCTTATATATATATATATATATATATATTTTTTTTTAAGCTTTCCCTCCTTTTCAAGTTTATGGTAGCTCACTAACTCTTCTAATGTAATCTTTTGGGTTTTGTTCGTCCCAAAGCCAGTACCTCCTAAGTATATATATATATATACCTGCAGCAAACCTTCTTATGAATCATAATGTTCAAATATATATATATATATATATATATATATTTTTTTTTTTTTTTTTTTTTTGTGCATATACTACAAATAATTAATTTCCTCTAACTCAATGCACATTGTTGGTTGAACAATTTCAAATTAAGTTGTCATAACAAAAAAGATTGATGCAAACATGAGCGATAACAGTTTTTTAAAAAGGTACTCAGTTTCCCTCAATTACCATGTAAAAATGTTCACTCTCTTTCTCTATATTCTCCATAACATGGCATCTACTGAACAGATAACCCATATGTGGATTTCATAAGAAAATGGATCCTTCCTCTAAAATAACACAGAAGCTTTTTGCAAACATTCATTCAACCTGATACACAAAAATGACAAAGATATTGTTCTATCATCTTGAACCATCTGGAGTCTCATACAGAATCTCATACAACAGTTTGTTGTGTTGACAGCTCGCCTGACAGGATTTACAGCGTTTATTAATAATTCAGTGATGAAGAGGAACCGGTTAAAAGCAGCAGTTATCACTTTATCTGTGAGCGGCCATCAGAACATCACACGTGTGTGTGTGTGTGTGTGTGTGTGTGTGTGTGTGTGTGTGTGTGTCTCCTCTGGCTGTTTAACTGACCCAGACCACCATGAGCAGAATCCCATCAACAAAAACCTTCCTCTCCACCTGTCCCCAGAGGCCTGAAGCCCTCATGAAGACCTGCTGAACATATGTCATGCTCTATTGAACTTATTGCCTTTGTACTTAAACTTAAAGATGAATATTTTATTGTTAGAAATAAAATGTGTAAAAGCAACTCTATTGCCCTACACATCTTTAGTGACTGATGTAATTGTGTGGGTCGAGTGAATAATACAAAACTAGAAATACAAATATTTTCATATTTTATATCATCCGCCACATGGTTTTGTTTAAACATACCTTCTTGAAGCTCAAACAACAGCAAGGTCATGGGTTTGATTCCCAGGGAAAACATGAACTGATGAAATGTGAACCTTCAATGCAACTAAAGTGGCTTTGCATAAATGCGTATGTCAAATGCATATATAAAATATTTGTTCATCATAATCATTTGTTGTTTAAGCTTGATCTTTCAGTGTTCAGATTGGGACTAAATGTTTTCTGGTCCTAAAATAAATGATAAATGTAAATAAACATATATTTACTTTTTTTTCATTATGTATGCCCTTCAATATTGTATTAAATATTCATAGACATACATAATTTATGATTTTTTTAGAGTGACTTTACGGTTACAGTGCATTGTATATGTATAAACTTGACCAGTTTGTGAGTTCTCTGGGAATCAAACCCATGACCTTGCTGTTGTGAACGATATGCTCAACCAATCAAGTTACAGAATCCCTATAAAAGGGGGAAAAAAGATTAAAAATCAAGTAAATATAAGGACAGATACAGGCGTCATTTAGAGTAAAGAGCCCCAACATATACATAT
>NC_138741.1:4140677-4168177 GCF_965113295.1 Leuciscus leuciscus
TGATTAGAAAATATGTTTAATTTGTCTTTATACATATATATCTTGTAAAGTTAACATTGTCTCAGGGTTGACTAAAACTAAAACCATTAAAATACATTTGTTCCTCGAAACAAAATAAACATGAACTGAAATAAAATAAAATATAAAAACCTTAAACTTATTTTATTTCAGCTAGTTGCCAAGGGAATATTGATCATTTTCATTTAGTTTAACTTGATGTAGGCTACTTAAATAACTAAAATTAAATAAAAATTAAAATAAACTGTGACAAAAATGTTAACTATTTTTTTTAAGTAAATCTATTAAAAATGACAAAAACTTAACAATAAAAATGTATTCAAAATATTAAAACTATAATAGTATGTCAGTGATATTGTGATATGAACACTGTATTAAAGTCTGCGTGAACCGGAAGTTGCAAACGGCTTTTCTCCAGTGCTGTGACGTATTTCCCAGTGAAAAGGAATATTGAACAGAGGGCAGAGTTTTACTCTAGCGCTCCTCCTCTCCATCTCTCGCTCATTACAGACTAACGATTTGAGGGGAGTGGTTAAGCGTTTCCCAACCTAAGTCCTCAAACCTACGTCATCAGGGAAGGTCCTCCAATGCAGAGGGGAAGGGCATTTTCAGATTTTGATTAAAGATTACGAAGCCAAAAAAAAATGTTTGTGTGTTTTAACTTGCACGGATTAATTGTTCACCACAAGACTAGTAATATGCGCTAACAAAGTAAATACGGTCCATTTTGATTTCAGTTGGACTTTAAATGAGCTGTATAAATAAACTTGCTTATATTAAATATTTATTAATACATTCAGTTTTTAATTCATCCTAATGTTTACTTAAATGGGATAACTGTGATAAAATTGTGCTAAAATTGTTATCTTGATCCTAATTTGTGATAAATAGGGATGCACCGATATATCGATAACCGATAATTCATTATATTTGAAAGCTGATAACCGGTAAATTTGCAGATAAATCTAAATCCAAATTTTTATAACATTTCTGAGAGCCTGATTACAAAAACAAAAGTCTCACCATTAAAAGCCATGTCCCAAATAATGTTCTCATAATAATTTCATGTAGCCTATGACCCTTTCCTGTATTTTCCTTTTAAAGTGATCTCAATCATATTTCAAGTTATTCAAAACCATCATGTTGAACCGTGCGCATCTGAAGTGTCTCATCTGAAGGACATAAACCATTATTTATCGGCTTTAATATCGGCCAAATTTTCTTATCGGTACCGATATGGTGGCTGATATATTGTTCATTAGTAATAAACCAAATTAAATAATAAGCAAAACGGGACTTTTAAACCCGGAATGTCACCAAGTCAACTTACGACTAGAGAATATGAAGAGCACCTTTAATATGTTTTTAAGTGTAAGTGAACGTATCATTTTTCCCACGCCGAACAGAGTCGCTGCATTCCATCACACAATGTTTCTCCCAGAATTATCTTGTTGTAGCAAAAGGTTGAAAGGGAAGATCTGAATGAAAGGCAAGGATATAATCATCTCTGGCTCTGCCACATGTGATGCAACGCATCTGAGGCTTTACAGGCCGACATGTGAGGGCAAGTGCTTTTTAAACAGACTTCTCTAGAAGAGCATCAAATAAAACGAAGAGAAGACGCACCGGACAACCTGACATGAGACTAAAGACAAGCGTCCATTGTGTCCAAACGCATCCTGGGACACGTAGTGCGTGTAAGGTGTGTAAACACGTCACGCTGCTGTCAACTCTTTCAAGTGTTGCTGATGAATCCATTATTAAAGCAGTGGAGGGAAAGTACATCTCCTGAATGGCCCGCTAACATGCAGAAGCTTGAATCACGCAGTGCCACTGTACACACACACACACACACACACACACACAGGCAGGTGTCTGTGGCCCGAGGGCTTTGGGAGAGCTGCCAGATGATTTTGTTTAGAGAGACAATAAGACCGGTGAAGTTTCAGGTTTCTGAGGATGCAAACGAAGACAGCACCTCGTCTGTCAGCAGAAGCTGGGAGTTCTGCCCATTGTGTCCATGAAGAATAACTGTTAGCCAAACAATACGGTTATTATGAAGAATGAGTGTGTTTCCTGCGTCCGGTCACAGGTGCTTCTTCTGAACAGTCATATTTGATGGCGCTTTTCTCTTGCAGATCGTGTGTGAGAAATGAAGGCTTCTTTCGCCAAATACAGTATAGATGCTGTTCAGAAGTCTGGGGTCGGTGTGATTATTTCATGTTGATTTGATCAACAATACAGTGAAATATTATTCAAATGTAAAATAACTGTTGCCTATGTGAATATATATGTTAATATGTCATTTATTCCTGTGATCAAAGCTGAATTTTCAGCATCATTACTCCAGTCTTCAGTGTCACATGATCCTTCAGAAATCATTCTAATAAACATTTCTGATTATTATTAATGTTGACAGTGCGGTGATGCATTGCTGCTCAGAACTCTTTGATGAACAGAAAGTTCAAAATAACAATATTTATTTGAAATAGAAATATTTTGTAACATTATAAATGGTCTATTTGATGCATTATTGCTGAATACATGTATTAATTTCTTTTAAAAAATTAAATAATTCTCACCGACCCCAAACCTTTGAACTGTATATATTTCGTAGGTTTCATTAAAGAAATACCTAAGCCAATGTATACTCACTTACTCACCATCATGTCGTTCCAAAACTCAGATTTTCTTTCTTCTATGGATCATTTTCAAGACCGTTTACACTTTTCTTCTCAATACAACAAAGACGAACAGGAACAGATGTTGCTGAGCTCCTGAAATGACAAAAAAAGCAGCACGAAAATAGTTCATTATGAATTCTGCAAGTCATATGATAGCTTTATGTGAGAAACAGACCCACATTTAAGTCATTATTTGATAAAAGACTTTTCAGATAAGGCATGGGACGATTCATAGATGACTTGATTAAAAGCAGTAATATGACATCGCATCATTCTCGCTGAGGTTGAGATTGTTCAGGATGAAGTCTGGCTCGGGTCACGAGGTGAACGGGTCTTCTTGTAAGTGTGTGAGTGGGCATGTAGATGTTTGTGGATGTGGTCATGATAAAGCATGTCCAATGAGTGAGATTTACAAAAAAATGACCATGGTAACCATAGCTACAGCCAAAACATCATAGTTACTACAGTTATTGTTTTATTGTAAAACCACAAATTAATTTTGGAACCTCCTTTAAACTACATAAGAAACTTTCAGAATTTATCTGACACTTATTGTTATTATTTTTGTCATTGTAATAACTAAAAAGTATATTGGATAATTATGGTTAATTGTGTACACTACCATATAAACTTGAAATAATTTGATTCTCCAGATCTCTAAAGCATATACAAATACAGTATATTCTGTATTTAAAATGAAAATAACACACAAGTAATGCATTTTTAATGTGGGTTTAAATATACTGCACATCCAGATACCGTACAGTGAGGTAAATGAAGAGATGGAGCAAAATGAATCAACGCTGCCCTCTGCTGAGTAAAGCACACAATACACTGATCATGAAGAGTTCCCTAAAACAAACCAACGGACACTTCTGGATTATGAAATGTAGTTAATATAATAAACAATAATCGGGTTATATTTGTCTATTCAAAAGGTTAATTGCACCTGAATGTGTCTGAATGTCAGATACAAATTATGCATAACCTACATGAATAAATACTTCTTGGTTATCATACTGAATGATCAGTATGAATGTGTTGACCTTCAGACATTAGATGGAGGGAGAGAGGGAGGGATGGATGGATGGAGAGAGGGATGGATGAAGGGATGGAGGGATGGATGGAGGGATGGATGGAGGGATGGATGGATGGATGGATGGATGGATGGATGGATGGATGGATGGATGGATGGATGGATGGATGGATGGAGAGAGGGATGGATGAAGGGATGGAGGGATGGATGGATGGATGGAGGGATGGATGGATGGATGGATGGATGGATGGATGGATGAATGGATGGATGGATGGAGAGAGGGATGGATGAAGGGATGGAGGGATGGATGGATGGAGGGATGGATGGATGGATGGATGGATGGATGGATGGATGGATGGAGGGATGGATGGATGGAGAGAGGGATGGATGAAGGGATGGATGGAGGGATGGATGGATGGAGAGAGGGATGGATGATGGATAGAGGGATAGATGGATGGATAGAGGGATGGAGGGAGAGAGGGATGGATGGATAGAGGGATAGATGGATGGATAGAGGGATGGAGGGAGAGAGGGATGGATGAAGGGAGGGGAGGGATGGATGGAGGAATGTGTGGATGGAGGGATGGATGGATGGAGGGATGGATGGAGGGATAGATGGATGGAGAGAGGGATGGATGGAGAGAAGGATGGATGGATAGAGGGATGGATGGATGGATGGATGGATGGATGGAGAGAGGGATGGATGGATAGAGGGATAGATGGATGGATAGAGGGATGGAGGGAGAGAGGGATAGATGAAGGGAGGGGAGGGATGGATGGAGGAATGTGTGGATGGAGGGATGGATGGAGGGATGGATTGATGGATGGAGAGAGGGATGTATGGATAGAGGGATATATGGATGGATGAAGGGAGGGGAGGGATGGATGGAGGAATGTGTGGATGAATGGAGGGAGGGAGGGATGGAGAGAGTGGTGGATGGAGGGATGCATGGATGATGGAGGGAGTGATGGATGGAGGGATGCATGGATGGATGGATGGAGGGATGGATGGATGGATGGATGGATGGATGGAGCGAGGGAGAGAGGGATGGAGGGAGAGAGGGATGGATGGATGAAGGGAGGGGAGGGATGGATGGATGGAGGTAGAGAGTGATGGATGAGAGAGGGATGGATGGATGGATGGATGGATGGAGGAATGCATGGATGGATGGATGGATGGATGGATGGAGGGAGGGAGGGATGAGAGAGTGATGGATGGAGGGATGCATGGATGATGGAGGGAGGAGGGAGAGATGGATGGTGTGTTTGATGCATATTGATGCTGGTTAATATGCATCAACCACACGATCACTATACTGACAATCTTGCTATGTAAGTGAATGTAAATTAATCTTGTGTTGTTTATAAGTTGCCAAAAACCTACATGATTGCTAATGCAAGTTATTGAAAGAAAAAACAAAAACTCCAACCAGTCGAAAAGCACAAAACTCCTTTTTCAGGACCACATAAAAATCCTCCTCCAACAGCAGCCAAACAGCAGAAAATCTTTAAACTCAAAGTCAAACCCTGAATACATGTTAAAGTACAGTGTAAATATTGTATCTGTTGACTTCAAATGTTGGTGGTAAAATCAAAATCAATATAACTCTGTACATAACAGCAACAAAAGTCAATGTAATGGTGGAATCTGATAGAAACAGCTCATTAAGGTCAAAACTGCATTTCCCATAGTGGAGAAGAGGATCCTACCTCACAGGAACCGTTTGTCAAGAGTTATCAAGGAGACTGTCAGTTAAAAATGCAGGAGGAAAGGAGTCGGTGCGGGGTGAGCATGGTGCCGGGTCAGGCCCTCACACACACACACACACACACACACACACACACACGACTTATGATCACGTCCAGCTTCATAAACAACTGCTTTACACTCGTACCTGAAGAGTGAAGGCGACACTCATTCAGTCAGGTATTAACAGCACGTTTAACAGACATGCAGATGTTGAGCGAGATGTGGCTGTCTCTCGTTCAGAGAATTAAATGAGAGAAAGCTCGTCAGATGTCAGAAGAGTTCACCGGTTAAACTCCTACTCGACAACATCTGCATTCCTGAACCCGTCCAGTGAAACACACACACACACACACACACACACACACACACACACACACACACACACACACACACACACACACACACACACACACACACACACACACACACACACACACACACACACTCAAACCTTCACTGCAACTTCAGCTCGACGCCGTTTCTGACGCTTCATGCATTATACAATCAAACCCTGAGAGGAAGAAGATCTGTGTGAGTAGATCAGACTTCAAATCCTTCATCGTGTTCATAAGAGCTGAGCTCCTTTAATAGATTTACTGTATATATAATGCAAACAATGCAATATGTGTCTAAACTGAAGTAGATGCTCAGTTTATTTTGCATTCGGTATACATTTTAGGTAACACTTTACAATAAGGTTTATTAGTTAACAACATTAATTAGCATTAACTAATAACTGCACTTCTACAGAATTTAATAATCTTTGTTAATTTCAACTAAAACATTATTAAAATCTTCTTTACATTAATGTTAATGCACTGTGAACTAACACGAACAAACAATGAATGACTGTATTTTTATTAACTAATGTTAACAAAGATTAAATACAGTACAAATGTATTGATCATGGTTAGTTCATGTTAGTACATTAGCTAATGTTAACTAATGAACCTTATTGTAAAGTGTTACCACATTTTATGATGCTGACAGTAGAAAAAACACACAAAAACTAGATTTTTGTTTGATTTCTTCATAAGATTTCACCTGCATGTGTTTAAGAAGATCTCATGATTTCCTGCCATTCAGAACAAAGTATGTTTAGATGCTCCATAATGCATTTAGAAACAGTATGCATCATCCTAAAGTGTTTCTCAAACAGCTTTTAGCCCTGCTTGAAATATTAATATTAGTCTGATTCACTGACCTTGAATTTCACATGTGAGTCAGCGGCACCATCAGGTCATCTTGTTAAAGAAATGCTTTAGTATTTTATTAAAATGTCTATAGTGAAAGAAAGTGCTCTGACCAACAGATCATGGGACTGGCATCACAGTATGCGGTGATGTGTGTGTGGAGTGCTGTGTGTGTGAGACCGCAGGACCCTCCGTTACTGAACTCTACATCACCACCATGTTTCATTATGATGGGAGATAACCCGTACACTAAATGTGATATGGAAATGCATTGTTATACTGTTTTAATACTATATACACATTATACTTTTTATAAACTGTTTATATATATATATATATATATATATATATATATATATATATATATACATACTGTATATATACACTACTCACAATAAGTTAGGGATATTGTTATTTACATGAGTGCTATTCCTATTTGGTCTTTTTTTTATTGAAATAAGTAAAAGTATCCTTTGATATTACTAATAATGAATGAGAAGAAACACCATTTTCATGAGTGTAATATTACAATATTACAATAACAAGGGTAGCCCCAAATAACAAAAATGTACAATGTCAGTAGCGGGTGTTTCCACCATTTGCCGCAATGACAGCTTGACAGCGACGTCTCATGCTCCTCACTAGCCTCTAGCCTGGTTAAAACCAGACCATTCTCAGTATTAGCTGAGTTATGGTCTGGCAAAGCTTCATTAATAACTCATTTCCAAAGGGGCGTCACCAACGGACGTCGCTCAAATGCCTCTGCCAGACTACATGCAGAGCAAATCTAAATTTGCCGGAAGTTGTCTGGGTTTTCAACCCAGAAATTGGGTATGATGGGGGGTTCAATGATGTCTCTGAGGTAAGAACGTGCAGTGACTGAGCCATCTACAATAACCAAATCAGTTTTGCGCTGACTGGTGATGCCTGCCCAGACTGTTACACCTCCTCCACCAAAGCTAACCCTGGGGACCATGTTGACCTCGGCGTATCGCTCACCTCGCCTTCTCCAGCAACACTGACGAGTGTCGGGTCACCTTGCACAGAAATGATGGTCGTCAGCGTTGCTGGAGAAGGCGAGGTGAGCGATACGCCGAGGTCAACAGGTCTGTGTGCAGCGCTTGTGGAAGAGTGGAACGCATGGCCTCAGGACAACATCATGAGGCTATGAGGAGCATGAGACGTCGCTGTCAAGCTGTCACTGCGGCAAATGGTGGAAACACCCGCGACTGACATTGTCAATTTTTGTTATTTGGGGCTACCCTTGTTATTGTCTACATTTTTGGGGTAATAAATATTACACTAATGAAAATGGTGTTTCTTCTCATTCATTATTAGTAATATCAAAGGATACTTTTACTTATTTCATTCAAATTCAGACCAAATAGGAATAGCACTCATGTAAATAACAATATCCCTAACTTATTGTGAGTAGTGTATCTATTTATCTATCTATCTATCTATCTATCTATCTATCTATCTATCTATCTATCTATCTATCTATCTATCTATCTATCTATCTATCTATCTATCTATCTATCTATCTATCTATCTATCTATCTATCTATCTATATTGTTTTATGGTGCTTAATCTAACCCCTTTTATGGTTCTTAAATATAGACACCTTCTACCTTATTTTAGTGTTTCTCACGGTATGTAAAGTAAGTCAAATTCGTTCTAAACAATAAGTATTTAAATTCCCATACTTACAATCTAGTTGAAAGACTTCTCCGTGGTTTAGTTCAGCTCAATTATTTTATAGAGCAGAGACTTATGGCAGGCTGTTTCTTTTTGTATCAAGTATAAGTAATTTTATTATGTCTAAATCAATTAGTTTACAAACAAAATGTCAAAACAAAATAAAATAAAAGCAAAGCAAAATCATAAAATAAGCAGTTCACAAGCTTCAACTGCAAGTGTCAGGCTATAGGACATCCACACAAAGAAGAAGCTGTACTTTTTATAGTTCATATCCAACCCCGTTCTCACATATTCAATCTCTTACAGACAATTTATCCAATCCAAAATCTTGAACTATCATTAACTCTTTCAGTCCGTCCAAAACCTTGCGCTCCTGTGTTCTTCTCCTTCAAGCTCGGATTCTTTGTCGTCTTCTACGCTTGGGTCTGCAACACAACAACTCGGTAATACTTGCATTTCTACTTTGCTAAAATACATACTTTCTAGTGTTATTACTATCTACTGTAGGCTATTCTTTCATTTGATTAAATGCTTAAAATACAGAATACACAGTATAGTCATTTCTTTTCTGCATTATCTTAATAAATGACTTTTATAAAACAAGTTACAGTGTTTTTCTTAATAAACCAGTTTCGTAATAAAAATCTTTATAAAACAAGTTTCAATGTTTTTCTTAGTAAACCAGTTTCACAATAAAAATCTTTATAAAACAAGTTTCAATGTTTTTCTTAATAAACCAGTTTCGTAATAAAAATCTTTATAAAACAAGTACAATGTTTTTCTTAATAATCCAGTTTCATAATAGAACAAAATACAGTGTTTTTCCTACACAACACTTTCACTTACAAGGTTACAATTGTGGTTAATACCATATATAAGCCTGTACATATGAGGCATTAATCATAACAGAATAAATTGCATGTTCACTTAACATGCAGATTTATTCTTTTATCTCCAAAGTCAAATAATGCATGTAGCATCCTTTCTTTTTGTCATATTTTGTCAATTTAGCATGTCCTGTCTCAGTGAAAACATTCATTTGAAAAATATTCATATAGTGTTCCACCCAGGGTCTGATATTCTTTGCTTTCATTCATTTAGTTTCAATAACTTTTCCATACGAGCAGATAAATCACTGTCTCTGACCTCTTGCTGGAGCACCTTAAACCTGTTTTTATATTTGTCTAATACATCGACGTTAAGATGCTTTACCAGTTCAAATACATCCACACAATATTCGATCAAACCAAGTTCATTAAACCAAATCACTGTCTTTGTTTTATCAAAACAGGTGTAACACAGATTACCCATCATTAATCCAACTTCTTTTCCCCATAGCCTTTCGTGGCAATTCATACACTCATCATCTTTAACTAAAATCCAGTAACTTTGACATTTGGATAACACTTGTCCTGTAGTGGTTTTCCTTAGTTCCTACAAACAAATGACAGTTCAATGTACATTTTCCATCTTCCTTTTTATATCCTAACATTCTATTTCATACCTTTATTTCTATTTCATCAAAATAAAAGATTATATTTTTTTCCCATATAATCAATTTATATCTACCAGGGTTCCAAAGTCATCCAGCATATCCGAGGTAGTCTCAGATGGTCCAGGGGTGCTGAGTCTGCTAAAGGCCATGGTGCTAGGTCTTCTTATCTCAAAACCTCGATGCAATGGGCATATACATCAGACTTAACTCCCAATATAAGGCCTGACCACACCTACACGCTCAGATGAAGGCCTTAAATCAATGTCGTTGGATCTGGTCACTCCCTGTTTTTACACATTCTCCATATTACTGAACCAACCCAGAACATTCTATGAGGATCAGTACAAACAGAATCGTTACCATAGTCAATATTAGTTTTAAATTGTTCACAACCCACTTTATTGTTCCAAATGTATTTTCTCCTATACCCCTCCTATTTGTAGAATTATTCTCTATGCTTCCTCACTCCGCAAAGACCATTTCTTTCTTATCTCTCCCTAAATACTCTGAATCTTCTGTGGCTCTCTCTCATGCATTTTTTTTTATTTATTTTTTTTGTAAAAATATTTTTTTCTTGCTAACATTTATAGAAATGTAAATGTGGTCATACACCGACTGTTCTCTTGTAAACTGAAATTTGCTACTGTATCAGCATAAATAGTTTTTTCAGTTATCACTGGTTCAGACAATATTCTGCATATCCCTTGATTTATTTCATTTCTTCTCCAATTTCCTGCATCCTGCGTACATCCAAGGTTGTATTCCTCCAACACATCTCACAGTCCAGAAACTTTTTAAACTAAACATTTCTTCATCCTTTACTAATTTACCCCAATAGTCCCATGTCATTTTGTATGCTGGCTTGGGCATATCTTCCTTTCTATGATATTCCTTTCTTTCTTTCTTTCTTTCAGAATAGCCCAAGTAATTATCTCATAATCATTTTTGTATCGCATTCAAACTATTGGTATTGGATAATATCTTCCTAATCTTTTATTGCTATGCTGGACACTCACTCCAGATTGACTCGATTCAGAGCTCTTTGCTGTACTTTTAATATTAATTGGAATTATTATAATTTTTTCATCCTCTTTTATGGCTATATCTTCCAATAGGTCAAACAGTCTGAATTGAATTATCATCTGATCCGTTACGGCACCATCTTCCGTTATTACATTATTTATCCACATCTGAGATCGCTTCAACATTGACTACGTTTACATGCAGCCAATAACCCGTTCAAAACCGGGATATTAGCAATAACCCGGTCGCGCACGGCCATGTAAACACCGGCAAAAACCCGGATATGCTCATATCCCGGTTTTTAAAAACCCGGATATTATACCTGGGGTACCCCCTTTCTAACCCGAATATTTGGTCATGTAAACGCGTATCGGCATATCCCCATCAAAAGGGACATTGATTTGTGTTCTGCGCATGTTCTATTCGCAAGGAATCTTGGTCTTTTGAGTAGGGACGGCGCATACAGAAACCCGCGTGCAGTATACCGGAAGTAAACAAGAAGTAGAGGTAAACATGGCGAGACCAGAGCCCGTCTACGGAGAGCCTGTCCACTCCCTATTAAGCCCTATTGTACCGAATTTTGGTTGTAGTACCACCAGAGTTCCACTGGGGGCGCTCGCCATGAGTGCAAAATGAATGGGAGTCAATGGGGCTAGACGGCTAAATTTGTCTCTTTCACCCGATTGCCGTTGAGAAATCTCAGATGTGATTGTAGATTTTGCAAGTTCAACATGGGTTTTAGGTCGAAAGTTGAATGAACGAGTACTTATGTCGTTTTGATTTCTTACAGGTTGAGTTGTTGTTGCCCATAACACGCTAGCATTCTGCTAATGACGTCAGCATTCTGACGTCATTGACATTTTGAAAGACTTTTTTAAATCAAATAAGTGACTCTAAAAAATCTAACACCCAGCAATGTGTAATTTCTTTGCATCTCCTTTCGAATACAACATTTAAATTACTAGACAAAAAATTATATCCTGAGAAAAGTGGATTTTGAGGGGTATACCGCCATTGACCTCCATTCATTCTGCACTCGTCCTGTGAGCGCCCTCATATGGAATCAGAGTGGAACTGCAACCAGTTCAGAAGCCGGAAGTGTAGTGAGAGTGAAACTTCTCGCCATATTAGACATTCTCTGGCGAGACGCAGCACAGCACCATCCGCGTGCTGCTGCTGTTGTTGTTGTCTTTGGATACAGGAAAAAGAATCGGAAATGACGCATATTGCGTCTTATGGAAGTCCGTACGTCCAGACGCTAACCGTGCGTCGCCGTTTACATCGGGATATTGTAAATTCCATGTACAGGAGTAACTCTCTCTGCTCACGCATGTAAACGCGTTATTCCGAATGTTTCAGAAACCCAAATAGTGACTCTAACCCGACCATAACCCGGATATTGGCTGCATGTAAACGTAGTCATTGTTATTATTCTCACACCTTGACTCTTAATTCCATTTCCATTTGTAAATATTAACCAATGATCTTCATCACTATCCATACTTTCTATTTTCTTTTTGTGATAATTCTGATCACATTTCCATTTACCCATGCAAACGCACGTATCCTTTCCAATTCATTTCATAAGCTTTACAATCTTGATCATTACAGTTTTTCTCAGTCGCTTTGGTGCATTTCTCACATCACTATTTACATTTGCACAACAGTTAGTTCAACCTCCACAACATTTAGTCATTTGTGCACATCATAGTAGCAGTTTCTCATTCCTTCCAACAAATTGCAGATGCTTTTGGACATGCATCAATTGCTTTCATACAACTCTCTGCTGTTTTATAACATTATCATTTGCTTATGTCATGTCAGTCAAAAATAACTATACTTGTGAATGCTGAATAGTCATTCCATATAAAACTAATAGTCCTCATCTCATTGCTTGAGTCATTACATACAAAAATGTTGAACTAGTTGTCAAAATCTAGCAAAAAGCAAGACCCTTTCTCTTTTTCTGATTGCAAGAGATGATATTCGCTGTGATGTAGATGAAATTATGTGGCCAGACAGAGAGGAACGTCTGAATGTGCATGAATGATTACAGTACTATGTATGTTGTATGTTCAGTTCCAATATGTACTGCAATATTGTTTACAGTTGTGCACAGCTCTACCCAACACTGTAAAAAAAAATTACATCCCCAAGTCAAACATTTCTAGTGACTGATAACATCTACATTTTTCAATTAGTCTGACGTATTATTTCTCATTTAACCAATGTTACTGTAACAGACTATTGCAACAAAAAATTGCACTTGGGCCAATTTACTGTAAAAATTTAGATGTGGCCAGTCACTAGAAAATTTTGACTTGGAGAGGTTAGAAATTTTTTACAGTGAAAGGGAGTTTATGTTTGTTGTAAATAAGGGTGTATTTTTTCTTTTCCACAATGCTGTGAACAAATTTAGAATTGCAAAGAGAATATGCAGTAAAAATGTGAAACATACATATTCAGGGTCATGTACTCAGTTACCTCACTAAATGCAGTAATGTGTAACTTTACTGTATTTTTCAAATGGCTGTGCAAATAGTATATAGTGCTATCTTGAGCATTTTCAGGTAGTGTCACCAAGATCTGACTTTTTTTGCATTGGAAAACATTTACAGAGTAAACTGTCATAATGAAAACATGACAAAGCCATTTGACTATCTTGTTCATAAACAATGGAGTCAGGACTTTTCATCTTGATGACACTGACACTTTCATTGACATGAATACTTGCTTTTGAGGAATGAGCTATCTCCATTTTGAGCAAGTGACACGCTTTTGCAGGTTATCAACTAGGTTTTGCAGTGTGTACTAATTGTTTTGAGAACTGCATTAACTGTTGTGCAAATGTAAATAGTGATGTGAGAAATGCACCAAAGCGACTGAGAAAAACTGTAAGTTGGTCACTTAATTTTTCTAACACTTCATCTCTCCAGATATTATGTAATTTCCAATTGTATCTAGTTTTAACACACTCACTAAGGTCACCATCAGGACATTCTTCCCAACATTGATCAGTTTTAATACCTATCTGATAAAACTGCTCTTCATTTTCTGAGTACCTGTTTCGTCCTAGAGCAACTGCAGTCTCACTATACCATTTTAAGCCAGGAATTGGGTTACTTAATTTTTTCAATGTTTCATACATGGCATATTTCTCCTCAGTATATTGTCCTTTGTTTTCTTTTTACCTGTCAACACTGATTCCACAGGCTTTGTCTCACTTAGTTTCTCCTTTTGATCTTTCAGATCAATCTCTTCATTTACCACAAAAGTTGTGTCGAATCTACTGTTAAGTGAACATGCAATTTATTCTCTTATAATGCCTCATATATATACACACTAAAAAAAAATGGTTCTTCAGCGGTTCTTTGCGGTGGTTAAGGTGCTATATAGCACCACTACCATTTAAAGAACCTGTTAAGCCCAGTTTGGTTCTTCAGCGGTTCTTTGGGGTGGTTAAGGTGCTATATGGCACCTCTTATGGTTCTACATAGCACCATTTGACAAAGGTAGGTGCTATATGGCACTTAAAGTGGTTCCCCTATGATTACAAGCCAATGAACCACTTTTAGTGCTATTTAGCACCATTTTTGTTTAGAGTGTAGGCTGACATGATATTATCCACACTTTTAACTTTGTAAGTGGAATATAGATGCAATTTATTCTGTATTAACCAATGACTTTCATGTATAAGCTTATGTATGTTATTAACCAAGTTTATGATTTAATACGTAAGAAAGAGTGTTGTATAAGAAAGACACTGCAACTGGTTTTGTAAAAGTCTTTATTGAGAATCTGTTTTATTAAGAAGGACACCACAACTTGTGTTATAAAAGTCTTTATTATGAATCTGTTTTATTAAGAAAGACATCACAACTTGTTTTTGTAATAACCTTTTATTGTAGTAATGCATGCAAGAAACGACAATGATGTACTCATAGTAAAACATTTAATCAGTAGATAGAAGTAACACTAAGCAGTAGAAAGCATGTATCTTAGCAAAGTAGAAATGGCAAGCATTCCCCGTTTGATGAGGAGCATGATACGCAGGAGAAAGGCAGAGGGTCCAGAACAGCAAGCAAAGGAGAACAAAGGAAAGAGCTTTATATATGGAGTTTGCAAGGGGGTTTCCAGAATGGAGGACAGTTCAAGACTTTGGATTGGACAGATTGTCTGTAAAGGACTGAATCTGTGCGGAGGGCGTGTGGACTATAACAAGTATTGTAAGGAATGTCAAAGTCAGACGCTGGTTCACCAAGGACGGCCTCTCCGGTGTTAGATGCCTTGCCATTGCGCCTCATGAAGATGAAAGCTTGCAAATTATTTGATTTTGATTTACTTATATTTTTATTTTATATATTAGTACCTTTTATGTAAACTAGTTAACCTGTATTTAATAAAAAATACATCTAATTTAAATTAAGAAGCTCGCCTGCCTTAAGTCTCTGTTTTACAAAAGATTGAGCTGAACTAAACCACGGAGCAGTCTTTCGACTGAATTGTAAGTATGGAAATGTATATACTTATTGTATAGAACGAATTCGACTGACTTTATACCTAACCTGAGAATAAACAAAATAAGGTAGAAGGTGTCTATATTTAAGACCCGAACAAGGGGTTAAATTAAGCACCATAAAACACTACATATTCCGTATCAGTATCTTCAGCTTTATCAGTTTCCGGATTTGTCATAGTTACAGTATCATTTAACTTAATCCTAATCCAAAATAACATACCCATACAAAAAAAAAAAAAAAAAAAAAATTTGAAATATATTTTAAAGTGTCAAAAATATATGTGGCATATATTCCAAATACATTGAAATATATTTGCATTGTTGTTCACTTATATTTATCATTTTGAAATATATTCTGAAATATAACAAAAATATATGATGTTAAGTGTGAAATATATTTACATTTATAACATGTCATGTAAAATATATGACAAAATATATGGTCATAAAATGTTTAGCTTGCTGAAGAAGGGTCGAAAATGTATTTTGAGCATAGTAATTCCTCTACCTTTTCCCCTATACACAACAGTAGGCTACCATATTTCACTACTGTATTATGACACACAGCTATAATAAATACTGTACTTACTTTTAAATGACTGCAATGTAAAATGACAGATAGTTGCTTTCCTAGGACTATTAGGCCATATTAGGTGGCACGTACCTAACACTAAGTGCAATTTATTAGATTTATTGTTGTTTTATTGACATCTTTCCTGAAGTCATTTAAATATTGAAAATATGCACAATTTTTATGATGCAAGTATAACAGTGACACTCCAACTGTGAAGTACACTTAAACAATAGAGAGAACTCAGTGTCTAACACTGCATACACACACTATTAAATATCTGTATTCAATTCTGTAAAAATAGGGGGGGAAAAACACTGCATTCTGTGTGTTATTTCCTACATAAAATTGTCATTTTAGGCCAATAAAGTCAGTAAAGGGGCAGCCGTGACCTACTGGTTAGGCTTCGGGCTTGTAACCGAAGGGTTGCCGGTTCAATCCCCGACCAGTAGGCACTGGCGGAGCTAGGGGGTGGCCAGGGGTGGCCGTGGCCACCCTTGGTCTAAGCTTGGCCACCCCTTTGGCCACCCCTCTCACAACTGCTGTTTCTGTCTCTTTTTTTATTGACAAAAATTGCGTTTTTTAAAACGCTGAACCGTCTCTTTAAGACCACAAAAAACATGAGACTTTTCAGACGCACACTCCAACTTCACCTCAACGCCAGGCGCAAGTCGAACAAGTGCCGAATGAGCTTCAGCAGAACATCGGACAGTGATATGCACATAAAAAATAAATAAATATAGAGTGAACCCTAACCCTTTCTCAACTGGTGGGTTGCAAGACCGTTTTGAGTAGGTCTAAGTAAGTCTAATAGTGTGCAGTCAACAACAAACGTAATTCTCTTTTTTTCTGATGCTACTTTTATTTTAGAAGATGTGTGTGAAAGCTTGTGACACTTCTGTCAGATGCTGAGAAAAGGGCGTTGTCCTTATTCAGCTGGCTATCTTCGGTTAGATGAGATGTTGTCAGGCCAAATGTCAGTAAAACGAACTAACTTTCCTGTCATTCCTGTGCTTGTGGTACGCACATCACGCGCGAATGCGGCGTGCTGTAGCCGTAGTCGTCGTCAATTAACTCATGTAAGAATCAAAAAGGCGATTAAAGCTGTCAAAACTGCATGCATTTATTTGTTATATATGCATCACATGTGTCTGGATTAAAATATTCTGCTATGTGAGATCACAATATAAGGCACAAACTGATATGTAATGTTTTAATGTCCAAATAAATGTGAGCACTGTGCATTTGTACTAGACGATAGGCATTCATTTTGCGTTAATTTGCAAAGGACAAACAAAAATGGATAATTTTTAAATCCATAAAATAACTAATTTTACATTCTGGCAACATTACATTATGAAAAACATAACATTTTACATTATGTGCTGTTGACTTCCGCCTTGTTCACATTCTTGCACAAAAGAGAACTTTTGTTTTCCTTTTTAATTTAGGTATGATAGAACTGTTGCAGTTATTTATTTTGACAACTAATATAGAAAGTTAAACTTTTTTTTGACAAACTCAGAATTGGTTGAAGAGTTCATTGATTATATAAAACGCATTGAAGGTTGAATAATCTTTGGACTACAGTAGTTATCTGCATGTTATCTCATCCATGAAGATGCAACAATGTAGAACAAGCTATTGGAGATTTTGAGAACCAGAACCAAGCTAACTGAGCAAGTTGAACTTTAGCTATAGTGTGTGCCCTTTTATTACTATTTAATTAATTTTAATATGAGGTGGTGGGTAATAATAAAAAAATATATAAAATTCACTCAGTATTCCATGATTCCTAATTCCTAAATCTTTATGGGGGCAATTATATCTATTGGGTTGGTTATTACCCATACACAAAAGAAATATATTTGAAATATATTTTCAAAATATATTTTTGGAATATATGCAAATATTTGAAATTGGCCCAATAAATATATTTAACTAAAATATATTTACATATATTTAACTAAAATATATTTACATATATTTAACTAAAATACATTTACATATATTTAACTAAAATATATTTACATATATTTAACTAAAATATATTTATTGGGCCAATTTCAAATATTTGCATATATTCCAAAAATATATTTTGAAAATATATGTCAAATATATTTATTTTGTGTATGGGTAATAACCAACCCAATAGATATAATTGCCCCCATAAAGATTGGTTTGTTCCTGTGAACAGAGATTGGTGGCTCCTTGACCTCATAGGCCAGTCCTGGTACTCAGACTCCTGCATGTCCTGCAAGATAACAGAGGTACACTTCCCTGTTAGGCCTCTTTTCGGTCGTTAATCTCTAGGTAACTCCTAAATTCCACCATTCTCTTTCATTCTAACTTCTTATGAATGCTTTGTGTGTTGAAAAGATTTTTAATAATTTAAACAATGTCTTTTCCCCCCTTTTAAAAATCTTTCAACACATGTTCCCCATGTTTTATACTTACATTGTTCGATATCCAAGCCATGCACCTCTAAGTTTACATGTTAATATATTATTTTTTTCTTTTTCACCTTTTACAAGCTTGTTTTTTAGTTTTTTTTTAATTCTTTCTGTATTACGCTTTATTCAACTTAATCCTGCAGCTTTGATTTTTGCAAACTTCAGTTCCAGCCAGAAATCCTTCAGCCTTGTTATCTGAACATGACACCATGTTGTTCCGTCTTACTAGCTTCATTAGGGGTAATTTATTCATCTATACTGCTCTCACAATTTACGATGTGTCACTGTGCGCTGCTGCTTAACAT
Organism: Leuciscus leuciscus; assembly: GCF_965113295.1. NCBI lineage: Eukaryota > Metazoa > Chordata > Actinopteri > Cypriniformes > Leuciscidae > Leuciscus > Leuciscus leuciscus. The sequence continues at coordinate 4,159,427 of NC_138741.1, forward strand.
TCTTCTGCCTCTCCTCTCAGTCTCTCAGGAATTTTCAGTCTTTTACGATCATTTAATTAAAATCAAATTCCTCTTGCTCCAAAGTCCATTGAAGCTCAACTGTATGTTTGTCAACAATTTGTATTACTTTATCTTACTTTGTAATTCAATCTTTAAAAGGTTTAGTTGATTGTTTATTCTTTAACTTTATCCACACACCTGACATTTATCTCCCAGCATGCTTTGTGTTCGTTCTAGCCTCTCTGTCTCCTGTATTAAAGTTAACAAAATATATAAGGCTTCCTCGATATATTCATCCCATCTCGTATCATTGTGATTCGCTCTAAAAAAAAAAACATTTTAAACTGCCAATACGTTCAGACTCAGAGTCAGACAATCCATTGCTTTGAGGCGATTATCGTAAAGCTTTATCCATTCTTCTAAAAAAACATTGTTGCTTTAGCCCTATAAAATAATAAAGGCTTTTTAACTTTTGCATCCCACTGAGGACCTATTCTTTTTGATGAACATTTAACCCTTCCACGAGCACCAGAGGATATAAGGGATACCAGCGCTCCAGTTCCCCTCTGTCTAATAAATAATGGGATTGATTATATTATAGGCCTAAAGTGTGTATGTGTATTTATGTAGGCCTATATATACACACATACATATAACAGCATATCTCTTTAACAACACATCACAACTCAATACATGAGTATTTTGCTTTGCTTGAAAATGTGAAGTATTAAGACCAAATTAACGATTTGCATATTTTGCTGTAGATGTCGATACCAACCCAAAGTCATCGAGTGCGGTTACCAGATCAGATCCCAGTACAGTCTCTCCAACATCTACAACTATGGAATCAAGTAGGCCTACAACGAAACCAAAACCAGCAACAGTCACACCTACAGTGCATCCATCTCCAAATTCACCGGATGAGACAAAGTTCACGACCAAAACTCCGACACCGAGTCCCATGATAGTGGATGAATCCGTGCATAAAGACCTGGAAGACGGAGGGAATAAAACTGGATCTCCGAACTGCACCTCTGGATGGATGGGTGTACACACAGAGGTGTTTCTGTTAGGTGTGTGTGGCGTCCTGATGCTGATCATGGTGACCCTGAGCTTCTGCCTGTATAAACAGTGTAAGAAACAACCCGTGGAGAACCTCCATCTAACCAGGCTGATCTCCATCCCTAATCCAGCTTTTTACAACCCATAGGAAAGAGAGTGGAGGAACTTACCTTTCCTGCTCGCTGCTGTACGACGCCTGGCTCACAGCTGTCAATCAAAGTTTATTTCATATATATTTAGCCAAAGCTGTTTTCCCCTCAAGTAACATCACTAAATAATTTCATATATATTCCAAAACCTGCATAATTGCTGGAGGCGAAGCTCCACTGAGCAAGGCCAGAACTTCGTGCATTAATTGATTTTATGCATAAATGTGTTCAACCGTGCACAACCAATATTAATAAATATGAACTACACATGATGTTAAGGCCCATTGATTGAAATCCATACATGAAAGAACAGACTCACAAGGTGATTTTAAACACACACACACACACACACACACACACACACACACACACACACACACACACACACACACACACACACACACACACACACACACACACACACACACACACACACACACACACACACACACACACACACACACTTATATATATATATAATTTAGAAAAAATGCTATTGTTAATGTTCAAATTAGTATACTTTGTGATTTGAGAAGTACAAAAAAATAATAGTGCATAGAAACCAACATTTATATCCTTTAAAACTAAAGTACAGTATGAATGAATGTTTCACTGTAATGGATTTAATTATTATATTGAAATATTTAATGACTACTTAAAACAGTTGGTCAATTTGTATAGTGATTCAATAAGTTCAAAGTTCAATATGAAAGCAGATTATTCTTAGCAGTTCAGGCAATTTGGACTTTGCTCCTCGCTAATATTCATGTAAACACTATAACCACTGATTCAGAATGTTCTCTATTCTTTAGACTATCTATAGTTGTATTTCTTCTTAAAGGAAACACACGTTGTACACTGATTCTAATGTGAAAGCTGTTAAACACCCACTCAAATCTACAGTCACACTACAATACATTCAGCGTTGAAATCTTTTTCTTTTTAAACTTGTTATAAACACGACTGTGTATTTGATGTCCATTTTTTTATTTTCAAAATTGACCCAAAGTTCATTAAAAGTGATTTAAAAAAAGTTTCCTATGGAGTTGAAATCATATTGACACCACATGAATTTAATATTGTAATCAAAATAATGTTTGACTTTATACAGACTAAAGTGCCTCTGTTAGAGAATAAGACCGTGGCATTCATTTCCATTATTCACAATGACTGATTATTCCCAGGATTCCCGCATGTATCCGTCGAAGGTCCGATGACTGCACGTCTACTTGGTTTTGTTCAGAATCTCGACGGTCTTTTTGCCGTAATGATAGTAGCTGTAAGCAGACGCGGTGGTCGTCAGTGCGGTTACGTACCTGCCAACGCAACACACATTCGTTTAGTTTGACTGAATAATGAGTATGATGTGAGTGATGATGATAAATGAGTGATATGAGGAGTGAAAGCTCACCACAGGGACTGCAGTAACACACTGTCAGTGTAGTGAAACACAGGCGCCGCCAGAGACGCCGCCACCAGGAACAACTGCACCGCCGTGTTGATCTGAAACACACACACACACACACACACACACACACACACACACACACACACACTTTTCTATCTTACTGTACATATCAGTTTTACAAACACAAGACAAAAGTATATATATACCGTATTTTCCGCACTATAAGGCGCACCGGATTATAAGGCGCACCTTCAATGAATGGCCTATTTTAGAACTGTTTTCATATATAGGGCGCACCGGATTATAAGGCGCATAGAATAGAAGATACTGCAGTCAAACGTTTGACTGGGTTTGCGTTATGCAGTGGTCACCAACCTTTTCAAGCCTAAGATCACATCCAAAGTCCAAATGTAAACCAAGATCTACCACTTGCAAAAAAATATGAAAAAACAAGTGGCTGAGCTGTAAAACCTTGTTTATACTCGACGCGTCCGCATGAGCGCGAAGGTAATACAAAACTAATATCCGTCTGCTCGGGCAGATTCGGCTCAAAGTCGTGCATCTTCGGATGCGGAGGCGCGCGCGCGGCAAAATGACATCATTGTGACAGCGCGCGCGCCTCCGCATCCGAAGATGCACGACTTTGAGCCGAATCTTCCCGAGCAGACGGATATTAGTACATCTCATCACACCGGCACCCAGTTTGCGCGTCTAAATCAGTTGTATGGTCTGGTGTTCAGTCTAAAACAAAACAGTTGCGTCAAGTATAAATGCCTCGTCTGTTTGGGGAGGTGCGCGCTCAGTCAGCGGAGGCTCGCGCTCCGGTGCCAGGCGAAAGTATAAACAAAAGGTTTAAGTCAGCGGTTGTTTTACAGACATTAATATAAGGCGCCAGATCCATATATAAGGCGCTCCGGATTATAAGGCGCACTGTCGTTTTTTGAAAAAATTAAAGGCTTTTAAGTGCGCCTTATAGTGCGGAAAATACGGTATATAACACTGATCATCATAATGGTTCAGACAGGCATGTCACAATCATGAATTTTGTGCCGATGATTAATAGTCATACAAATAATTGCAATTAATGATTTAATTTCGTTTTGCTCATATCAGTTACAGTTGTAAGCATAATGCATTTTTGTTTTTACTTGGAATCATATACAATTATAATAATAACATTTATAATACAATTAGGCCTATATGATTTACTGTGAATTTATTGAAAATGTATAATATTTATATAAATAATGATTTATTATAATGTAATAAATAATCGTTTATATAAATATAAATTTTCACAGAAATATATAAATATTTTTTACTGTGTTCTATTATATTATAAATAATAAATTTTACAAATATCATTAATTTTCACAGAAATATATAAACATATATGCATTGAAACAAGGTTTTATGTTTTAGTCCACCTTGCTGATGAGTGTTGGTCTGAGTCGGGCAGTGGTGTAACAGGGGTTGAAGAATTTACTGAGTGTCACCTGTGCAGAAAATACAGACAAACGTCACATGTGTGACCCTGGACCCCAAAACCAGTCACATGGGTACATTTTCTGAAATTGAGATTTATACATCATCTGAAAGCTGAATAAATAAGCGTTCCAGTGACGTATGGTGTGTTAGGATAGGACAATATTTAGTCGAGATGCAACTATTGAACATCTGGAATGTGAGGGTGCAAAAAAATCGAAACAGTGAGAAAATCTCCTTTAAAGTTGATCATTTATGTTCTCTATTGTGCAGCATTCACTCACACAAATAAATGTTTTATATATTTACGGTAGGACATTTACTAAATATCTTCATGGAACATGATCTTTACTTAATATCCTAATGATTTTTGGCATTAAAGAAAAATTTATAATTTTGACCCATATAATGTATTGTTGGCTATTGCCACAGATAAACCCGTGCGACTCGTGACTGGTTTTGTGATCCAGGGTCACATATTGCTACTTCATGAACTGTAAAACACACTTATGTCTGAGGACACGGATTAAAGGGATAGTTCACCCAAATATTCAGTCATCATTTACTCACCCTCAAGTTGTTCCAAACCTGTATGAGTTTCTTTCTTCTGTTGAACACAAAAGAAGATATTTTGAAAAATGTTGGTAATGTTGACAATGTTGACGGTAGCCATTGCCTTCTATAGTATTTTATGTTTCCATACTACAGTCATCTGTGTGATTACCAACATTCATCAGAAGAAAGAAACTCATACAGGTTTGGAACAACATGAGGGTCAGTAATGACTTATGCTTTGGTGAACTATCCCACAGTCCACATAAAAAAAACAAGTGCAATGATGAAACATAAATCTGAACACTGCATTCCTTATACTTTTCTGTTAGAAATATGATAGAAAGCACCACAAAACGGCTCAAAGTTGTTCACTTACTGGAGGAGGAACTGTTTTATAGCGCACGTAGAAGACAGCAGCGATCAGCGCTACGTCTCTGGAGATGATCAGTGCTGTCAGAGGAGCTTTGAGGAAAAACAGCATGAGTTTAGAGATCTGGACAAGTTTACATCTAGAACTAAACAGCTGTTTGAGTTTACTGCTATAATGCACAAGGTGCTTCCTGAAAAAGTGAATAACTAATTATGCAAAATATGGAGTGATGAAGCATAACGGTTGTAAGCTGGTAAGTGGTTGTTCAAACCACATAAAGGATTTTAAAAGAACATTAATAAACCAGCACTGTGTGAAGTGAACTCTAAGTCAGCTTGGATACATTTCAATTTGGTTATTAAAGAGGACCTATTATGCCATTTTACAAAGCCTCAAATTCTCCACTGTTGCGGCTCGTCTCTTCCCAGTCTGTCAGTAACGCTCTGTTTAGTTCCCGTCTCTATGAAGCCCCTCCTTCTGAAAAGCACACTGCGCTCTGATTGGTCGGCTGGATCAGTGTGTTGTGATTGGTCGAGCGCTTCGAGTGTGTTTGGGAAATGTCCCGCCCCTTACCATAACCGCCAGTTTAACACACTACTAACTCAACCAGGCCCCGCCCCTTTATTCTGCGTATGAATTATTTAAATGAGGAATATTGTGACGTGTTCGTTCCCGGAAGAAACTCAAGACTACAATGGAGGCGTTTCAGGAGTTCAGAAACACTGATACTGATATAGAGAAGAACTCCCGCTGGAGGGACTTTTTCATGCTCAAACAGCAACTAAAGAAAGAGGAACATGGGAAATAGCAGAATAGGTCCTCTTCAAAGAAATTAAGCTACACTGGTGAATAAAAAAAATGACAGAAAATGAACATCATCTCACCAGGGATGAGTTGTGCATATGTCAGACTAACGTAAAGAACGCTGATGAGAATCTTATCAGCCAATGGATCGAGAGCGCTGCCCAGAGCCGACTTCTGATTGGGCCAGTTACGAGCGATGTAGCCGTCCAGCTGAAAGCCAAACCATTGATCAATGCAACAAAATCTCCTTTAGGACAGTTCATTATAACATCCTTAAGCATTACACATCATAAGATCAGATCACGTTCTCTTCAACTTACCAAGTCTGTTGCTCCGGCCAGTAAGAACAGCCCCAGAGAGATGTGGAAGTACTGTTCCATGATCAAGTATCCCACGACAGGAGACAGAGCGATCCGGGCTATACAGAGGTAATTAGGGATCGTCCATGGATTCTCATACTGTGAAGAAATGACATTACATTCAATTATGGATTATGCATGAACACAAGACATTTAACACACTTAAAAATCCATGTCATTGATGTAGATATTAAAGAAGTATCAGCAGTATCTGTAGAGTTTTATTTAATACCATGTCCACATCTATGACTATCTTCATGGCAAAAACTGAATAAAAAAAACACAAGAGTTGCATAAATAAAAAATAAAAGAACAAGCAAACAGAAGAAAAAAAAAATACTGCAATTCATATTATTGAAGATTTTTAACACTAACAAATGATTAAAAATTCTAAAGCCGTTTCTAGTAAAATCTTACTAAACAAGTCCTTAAGTGAGCTTACTTGGAAATGTTTTCTACTGCATTAAAAGCAGGACAGTCCAATAAAATATGTTTGACATTAAAGAAAACTTCATTTATTGTAAAGAACATTCACTAACTCAGATACTTTTAATGGAAAACAACAAAAATTATATTTTTAGAAAATATCATTACATCATCAATGTTAACTATGAACCTGATCCACTAGTGTTTGACAACCACAAAGTGACACAATACTAGATCCAATATTTCATACGCTATTATTTTTTTATTGTTTATTTATTTCTTTATATATCTAATTATTGTTTGATTTAATTGAATCTATTTATGATCATTTACTTAAATTAATTTGTTTAACAATAGAATAAAATACATATATAAAAGTACATTTATTTCAATATAATTTTAACATTTACTTAAATATAATTTAATTAACTTACGTCTATGCATTTATTTTAATAAAAAAAATAAAAATAAATTGTTTCTTCTTCACTGTCTTCACGCTGTGGGCCCCATGGAGTTCCCCGGACCACAATAAAAAAAAATATAAACCCTGATGTACTTTACTTAGAAGTGAGACAGGTCAAAAAACACAAGTGTGAAAATAAGACTAGAGTGTAATAAACACTCTGATCTGACTCGACTCACCAGCTCGTTAAACTGGAAATGTCCCTCTTCAGCTGGAGGTGGTGAGGCTCCATGTCCTTGAACTTCCTCCTTTTCCCTTGAATCCTGCTTTGAACATTTTTCTTCCAAAACGGGCTTTCTGGAAGCATCAGTGCAGAAGCCATTGGAGGCAGCACACACACTTCCAGCGGTGAAGCCTGGCAGATGAAGCCTGCAGAGATGCTTGTGGAGCCTGGCTCTGCATATAACCGAGCTGAGGGGGTCTGAACTCTGTCTCTGATGAAGCTCCAGGTCTGGTCCACAGGTCCTCAGTCTCTGAAGCCATGTGAGCTGTGCAGTAGTAGTGTGTTTGAGCTGTGTGTTTGCAGATCTTCTGTAGTGGCAGCTGGCAGCAGTGCTGACGCTCAGTCTGTGTGTGTGTCCTTTAGCACAGCCGAACCCGCTCTTCGCCAAACAAGCTGCCAAAAACATGTCAGCTGCTCTATCTCAGTCAAAGTAGATGATCTATATCCGCGATCTGTTTAACCGAGCATCTAGCAGCATATTTCGACATTAATTCGTTCATATTCCTTTATATTTTAGACATTCATTGGCGACCCACATGTTTTTGCCCTGCCGTGTTCCGAGTCCGACCCGCCTGCTAATGTTTACGACAGTTGTCAAAAAAGGGCGGGTATTAAAGGAGCCGCGCTCTAATACGCATTATAATAAAAATAAACTAACGCATATTAAATGCTTCAGATTAAGTGGAAATATAATATAATTTGATGTTGATGGCAGCGGATACCAAGCTGCCACATTTTTACTGTAGTAACAATTATCTCTAGTGAGCAGCGATGGTAGTTTGCTTCGCTGTATCTTCCATTATCTTTTATATTCTAGTAACATTATAAAACTGCAATTCAAATTATCAGCTAATAATAAATAGTAATATTGTTCTATATACTGTATAATAATATATAAATAATCATTATCATATATTTATATATATATATTAATGTATGATATTAATGTCATAATCATAATTAAAAGGAACTCCTTCAAATAGAGTAAAAAACGTTCAGAATGTGTCATTTTATTTTATTTTATTTTTTTATGCAATTTTACAACTCTTTGAATGCATATTCCATATTCTTTTCATTTTAATCTATTGCAATTAAATGTATTTCACATGTGTTGGTTCTTCTGTTACCTAAAATTGTATAAACAGCATTCAGTATTGAACACAGCAGGATCTGCTGAACGGACACACAGCTAACATTGCAATGCCAAACATATCATATAAACATTCTGTTTTAACGTTCAGAAATATGGTTACGGTTTGGTTTTTGTACATAGTATTTACAGATACATGCTATTTAAAGAGAACTAGGTGTCTATTTATGTACATGAAAACAATGTACAGTTAATGTAAACATACATTACACTGTGTGATATAAATATAATATTTGCTGCATTAAAAAAGACAGACCCAACAGTATGGCACAATAACATTGTAAAAACATCATAAGA